>NW_005871766.1:94884-155754 GCF_000147115.1 Myotis lucifugus | reverse complement strand
CCCAGGTTCGATTCTGGCCAAGGGCACATGCCCAGGTTGTGGGCTCGATCCCCAGTAGGGGGCGTGCAGAAGGCAGCCGATCATTGATTCTCTCTCATCATTGATGTTTCTATCTCTCTCTCCCTCTTCCTTCCTCTCTGAAATCAATTAAGAAATGTATTAATAAAAAAAGAAATAAATAAAGGAACTAGGAAAGTTTACCAAAAAGAAATCCATAGAGGGCAAAGGAGCATCATTAGAGTGATCCCCCCAACACTAGGCACATCCAAGCAGAGGTAACAGCAACCAGCCAGACAGGAGACAAGGAAATGCCTGTCTGGAGTGCAGGTTTGACCAGATGAGTGACTAAGAGGATCCCTATAGCCCCAGCACTCACCCTTCCCTCCCCAGAAGGCCACATGTGGGAAGAGAAAGGGCCTGTTGCCTCCGCTGAAATGTTCTTCCCCTAGATCTCCCCGGGCCTGCTCCCTCTCGTCCTGCAGTCTCTGCTCAAATGTCACCTCCTCACAGGTGCCTTCCTGAAGCACCACCTTAAAAGTGCTGTGCCCCAAATCATTCTCTAACACACATCCCTGTTACAGCATATGTACCCACTTCTCACATCTCTTTGTACACCTGCCCATGGTCTACCTCCCCTCTTTTAGAAGGTACCCTCCACGCCCAGCTGGCATGGCTCAGTGGTTGAGCATTGACCTATGAACCAGGAGGTCACAGTCCGATTCCCAGTCAAGGCACATACCCAGATTGTGGGCTTGATCCCCAGTGTGGGCCATGCAGGAGGCAGGCAATCGATGATTCTCTCTCATCATTGATGTTTCTATCGCTCTCTCTTTCTCCTTTCCTCTCTGAAATCAATTTTAAAAATATTTTTTTTTAAAGAAGAAGAAGGTACCCTCCTGGACTGCAGGACCTGCTCTGCTCCTTGCTCATCCTCCACACCTAACTCCATACCAGGCACACAGAAGGTGCCCCATGGATGTTTGCTGAAAGTAAATAAATGAAATCCCGGCTCTGCCTCTCACTAGGTGTGTGAACCTGTATTAGTGCCTTTACCTCTCGCAGCCTCATCTGACCATCTGTAAAATTGGCACTAAACTACTGTAGCCATGAGGCTAAAATGAAATCAAGGAATTTGTCCCTTGTAAACTGCTGTGCTAATGTCAGCCATTACTAGTAATCATGAAAAGTTAGTCACTCAATTCCCAAACCGAGTTTGTGCCTCTCCAGACTAGACAGGCACTGTGACATCTCCAGCTCCTTTTGAGAAAAGAGCACCTGCCCTCACACCTATACTTTTCTGGCAAGAGTGCTAGGTTTTTATTTTAGTCTCTAAAATCAGAATATGAAGGCCCTGGATTCATCCCGCATTTCCTGAGCAAACTCTGTATGCCAGGCACGGTGCTGGGCCATGCGGCATCCTCCAGGAATAATGCGGCCCCATGCTAGAGGAACCCAGGGCCTGGGTTAGGAGAGGTGGGCGACACTGGTAACAGGACCAGAGGTGTGGGAAGCGTGGCAATGGAGGGCTGTGCCAAGTGGACACCTGAAGGAGAGAACCTGTCCTCGGAGGTCACTCATGCATCCAACAAACATTTCCCAAGCACCAACTACGTGGTAAGCACCATTCTAGGTGCTGGGGACACAGCAGTGAGCAAGACACGTAAGACCCCACCTCCCATGAGGCTTCCTTTCTAATGAGGAGACAATAAAAAAGTAAAACAAATAAACAAACAAGGTAAGTGGAAGAGAGATCAATGTTAGGCACCCAGTAAAACACCAACGGGATGCGCAGAAGCAGCGGGGGCCAGATATCTCCTGAGTTTGAAACCCCAGCTTCACTATGCACGGCTCAACCTAGAACACCTCTCTGTGCCTCCATATCTTCATCTGTAAAATGGAGAGAATAACAGGCCCTACCTCATAGGGCTGCAGTGAGAATTAAATGAGTTAATGTAAGTTCCTGGAATAGTACCAGGCTCATGGTGGGCGACAGAGTGAATGAGGACAGGGCAAGGCTACTCAGAGGGGTGGTCAGGAAATGCCTGTGTGTTGAGGAAACAGTGAAGATCTAAGGGAGGTGCGTTCCAGGCAGCAGAGAACAGCAGGTGAAAAAGGTCTCAAGACAGGAAGTGAGCCGGGGTATGACCCAGAAAGAGGAAGCAGCCAGTGAAAAGCTGCCACTTAGAAACTCGCAGGCCATTGAACAGAAAGGGCTTTTATCCTCAGGATCAAGGTAAGCCATTGAAAGATTTTCAGCAGGGGATGGAGGGCAGGAGGGAGGGAGGGAGGGAGGTTGGGCATGCTCTGATTTCATATGAAGGAGGATCAGTCCAGCTTTATGTCATGTGGAGAAAGGACAGTGTGACAGGCGGAAAGAGACAACACGGGAGTCAGCTGGGAGGAGGAATGGAGGCAAGATCCCATCCAAGACCAGGGACCCACTATTGAGAATGAGACAGGACACTTCAAATCCTCCTCCATCTGCGGTGTGCAAGGACATCTGGGCAAAAAATATGAAAAAGATGATTAAACTTTGACATGAGAGAGAGACTACAGCAGATGGCCTGTGGGCCCTAGAGGAGAGACATGATCTAAGCAATTTAGAAAAGCTACATCTCCCCTTGTAATTTACAAAACACTACAATTTACTATTGATATCCATTACACTAACATCAACTGAGTGCTTACTTCGTGCCCGGAGTAAGGTGCTAAATTCATGTTCTCATTTAATTCTCACAAAATCTCTAGCCATCCATTCAACACACGTGTATTGCCAGGCACTGTTCTAGATACAGACAGAGTTGCTGCCAGCACAGAGCTTGCCCTCTAGAGGCAGAGACAGAGCCTACACAAGGAAACAAAAATATTTCAGTGTGATGAGTACTATGAGGAAGACAGAGCAGACTGGGGGGGTGAAGAGGGGTGGCGGGAGGAGCAGCTGTCTTAGGAATGGTGGTCAGAGAAGACCTCCCTGAGGAAGTAACTCGAGCTTTGACCACCACGTGAGAGGTAACCCTAGAGGAGCAAGAGTGGTCACTAAGGGTCCAGACGCAAGGCTGGAGATGGTGGGGAAACTGGCATTCAAGATGGATTCTGAAAGAAAAACAAAGAGGACTTAGTAGAGAACTAAATGTGGGGTTGCAGAGGGGAAAGGGACTAGTACTGATGACTACAAGGTTTTGCACAGAGCACCATTCCTTGGGTCCCATTAATAAACATTAGGAGAACTGGAAGGTGAGCAGATTGGGAGGCAATTTATGGAAACAGATGCTGCTATTCACATTTTCATTTTGCAGAGAAGCAAGCAGCTTTCGAGATCGAATAACCGGCCCAAGCTCACCCAACTGGCGAGTGGAATTACATACTTTTTCTTTTACCCTCACAGCACCTCCTGAGTATTATCTCCTAGGATAGCCGAGGAAAGTGAGGCCCAGCTAGAAAGGGGCAGTCAAGAGCAGATATCAGATCTAATAGCCGATATATTTTCCAATAAAGGAGACAGGTTGGAAGACTGACAAGGGAAACCTAGGAGACAGGTAGAAGAGGATCTGAGGTTTGAATAAAATCGCGCCCTCAAAAGGTTCGCTTTCAAAGTTCTGAAATTCCCCAGTAAGATTCCAGGACAAACGCCATAGGCTGGGAGCTGCGGGAAGGGCAGCACTGTCGCCCACCGTAGGAAAGTGCTTCCTGAGTGGCCACTGAGCATCACAGCTGCTGATTTAACATGCCCGTCCGTGGGCTCCACATACTTGAATCTGCATTTTTCAAAGGAGGGCTCCCGACATCCTCGACGTACAGTAAAGTTTGAGAACTACATTAGCAGGCTGGACAGGTCGCTTGACAGCTCTAGACCGCGGTTTCCCAAACTGGAAAAGACGGGGGCGGAGGGAGCGGGAGAATAAGAATAAAATCCGCCTCGGACGCTCGACTTCAGAGACTCGAATCACGTGATGGGCTGGAGAAGGCCGGAGCGACTGCGTACAGAGGGGCCGAACGGCCCGCAAGGCATTGTGGGACATAGGGGGGCCGTCAGCCGCTCCCGCCTCCAGCTTTGACGGCACGGCTGCCACGTTGCAATAAACCTAAACGCCTTCTCGGGGCGTTGCCGGGTGCCCCCGGGCGTAACTGTAAACACCCTTCTTGTGTCTAAGAGCCGACAAGGCTAATGAAGCCACCTCCCAAAGAGCAGTGACAAACTTCCGGTGTGCCTTCGCTTTACGACTCGCGTTCCGCCGCCGAACCCAAAGGAAGCGGCAGCGCAGTTTACGGCAGCGCCGGTCAGGTTTACGGCGCCGGTCACTGCGCGCGCACCGTCCCTCTTTTCCAGTCGCCTCGGAGTGCACCAGGTAGCGAGCTGTCTGGCCTGGTCTATCTTTCGCCATCCGGGCCGGCCGAGGCCCGTGCAGGTGAGTGGCGTGTTCCGTAGGATTCCGGGGGCCTCCGGAGCCGGCTTGGGCTGGGCCCGGCTTTCAGAGCCTCCCGGAAGAGACCCCCCGGACGTCCCCTCCTGCTGCCGCTGTCCCTCCGCTGGAAGTGGCAGGAATCCGCCTTCCGGGCCCTAGTCCAGCGTGCGGGGTGCGTGAGGTCCCTGGCTGTAAACTCCGCTTAGTGGGCGAGGGCTGAGCGAATTTAATAATGTCATTTGACCCAGCTGGGTCTCCGGGTCTTTTAAGTGGCCAAAGCTTGAGTTTCTGAGAATGCCAAGCGAATCGGTGTTCGGCCTGCTCTGAGGAGTTCCCAGACTGAAGGTTTCCTTCCTTTAGTTTAATGTGAAGCAGAAGCTAGGATGGAGCATGTTTGAGCTCAGATCCGAACCACCGGGGCTTGATGGGGCACGACCTGTAGTGACAGCGATAATTACACAATACGGTGGCCGCCTGCAACAAGGCCCCCTGACTGCCCTGTTGGTGCCCGCCCAGCTGTCAGGCCATTTTACTGAAGGGCTCGGTCGGCCCTACCTGTCCCATTCTGCTCACTTCGCACCTGTGGAAACCCGGACTTCCACCCCCAGGAAGAATGCCTGTTAAGCCCTGGACCTGTTCCTCCTCCAGCTGACAGATCAAGCCGACTTTTAAAGCGTGTTTTGGAGATATCGTTGTTGTGCTGTTAAACACAGTCTGAAACCCCAGATCTTTTCAGGCTGTTCTCCAGCCAGAATAGGATGGGAAGAATGCTGGACTTACCGCAGACAGCCCTGGGAATCGGGTCTATTTTGAAATGATGGATAGATTATCTCTAGATTTGGCTGAGCTACAAGTTTTTATCTCTAAAGTGGGGTGTGGGAGAGTCAGTGGTGTTGAGGTCTCCAGCACAGTGCCTGACACTGAGATACTTAGGTTCTGCGAGTGCCACCTCCCCTCCGGCCCTTTTTTTTGTAGTAAAACTTCCTAAGTTCAGAGTTGGCGGGTAGAGCTTGCAAGTTCATTTTCTCGCTGTCGCCCAACTCCAGTTGCTGGCACCTCTGTAGGAAGCCTTCGAATCCTTACTAACTTCAGTGTCCTGTGCTCCCTGATTGCTCTCTGGCCTCCAGAAATATTTGTATAATGAGATTTCCTCTGGGAACTCGCCATCTGAGCATATTCAGAGGGTTTTTGATAGAAACTGCCTGAAACATCCATTAGGAGGCCCTGGTTTTTACCCTCCTGAGAGGAGCTGTCGCATTAGGCAGCGTATGGACTCAAGCCAGACGGCCAGGGTTCATATTTTTCATCAACCAGCATTATGACTTTGGGCCATTTCTTTTCTGAAAAGTAGGGATAATACTGGCCCCTCCCTCAGACGGTTGGGGGGATTTAATGAATATGCATGGTAATCACTGAGAACAATGCTTGGTACTCAAATATCTATGAACATTTGATGTATGGCCACTTTTATGGCCTTTTGCTTAGCTCTGTGTCCACTTGCTCTGCATAAGGGTTTGCGTTGACAGCAGACTATTGGAAGAACAAGAAAAGAAAGTTGAATTTCAGGTTACACTTACAGACTCTTATTTTTCTCAGCACCCAGAGTAGATGTATTTTTACAAGTCTGAATAGTAATTGGGTAGCATTTACAATGAAAGAATTTCTGTGTGTTAGTTAATAAAACAACGAACTTATTTTACACATGAAGAAATGGGTTTAGAGAAGCTAAATATTTTATGTCTTGGCGAAGGTGTTTCTAAGAACCTGGACATGGTAATTACACTTGAAAAAAAAAAGTTACTGCATTTTATCAAATCTTTGAGACACCACCAAACTTAAGAAACACTGTTATTTTATGTAGCACCATTATTCTATATAACAGAAAGAAAAACTGCCAATTAAGATAATGACACTCCACCAAGCATGAGGTGCAAACTCACTTGAAAGATGTTACAGTGGGAAAAAGTCAATGAAGTGTAGTAAAGTAGTTTTGTTAGTAGTCTTCTCAGTTATAAGTATTCACATTATTTACAAGAAAACAAAGGAGCTCTAACCGGCTTGGCTCAGTGGATAGAGCGTCGACCTGCGGACTGAAGGGTTCCAGGTTCGATTCTGGTCAAGGGCATGTACCTTGGTTGCAGGCACATCCCCAGTAGGAGGTGTGCAGGAGGCAGCTGATCGATGATTCTCTCTCATCAATGTTTCTAACTCACTATCCCTCTCCCCCCCTCTCTGCAAAAAATCAGTAAAAAATATATTTTTTTTGTTTTGTTTTTAAATATATTTTTATTGATTTCAGAGAGGAAGGAAAAGGGAGAGAGATAGAAACATCAATGATGAGAGAGAAACACTGATCGGCTGCCTTCTGCACGTCCCCTATTGGGGACCAAACCCACAACCTGGGCATGTGCCCATGACTGGAATTGAACCCGGGACCCTTCAGTCCTCAGGCCGAGGCTTTATCCACTGAACCAAACCAGCTAGGGCTGGGGCTTGATTTTTAATCAAGACACTAAGGCAAGTCACCACCCTTCTCTGGGCCTCGGCATAACAAAGGCATAAATCAAAAACCCACATTCTCCTCCTGTGACACAAAGACGCGGGTTGTCCGCCTGCCAGCCTGCGAAGCAGCGACCTCACAAGCCAAAACCTGCAGCCGGTCTCAGTTCCCCACATGATGTCATGCATTCCTAGTGACGCAGGCGCAGAAGCTTTCTGCAGGACCCGCAGAAGGGCAGCCTTCGACTCCTCCCAATCCTGCCCCTCATTGGTTGGGGGTAAAATATATTTTTAAAAAAACAGAAGAAAACAAAGGAGTAGCTATGAGTTGAGGGTTCCATTTCATATGTTGCTTTTTAATTTAATCTATGTCTTAGCTTTCCTCAAATAGGCTTTTTTTTACCTTTAGGCTTTTCTTCATGAAGCTACTTACAGTATTTGTATATTTAAGGTTTTAGAAGATGGCAAAGTTCATGACACCCGTGATCCAGGACAACCCCTCAGGCTGGGGTCCCTGCGCAGTCCCCGAGCAGTTTCGGGATATGCCCTACCAGCCATTCAGCAAAGGAGATCGGCTGGGAAAGGTACGTGTCTGTCCGCAGGAGTCTGAATCTTCAAATCTGTGGCTGCTACCCTCCATGAGTTCATTTCCGTTTTATTCTCTCAAAAGCATTACTCCTGTGTTCCTTACGGGGACACCAGCTGAGAAAGGTTATGGCCTCTGGATTCCTCCAGTAGTCATAGGGGAGCTGGGCACTTACAAAGGCATTGTGAGCCGATCCTGCTGCTTTCCCACTCTGTGTCTCGCTTTGGGGGTTTCTGGGTCGACAGAAAATTGCCTGCTTGACCTGTGTGCTCTGTCTTCCCTTGTTGCTCTTACTAGGTTGCAGACTGGACGGGTACCACATACCAAGATAAGAGGTACACGAGTAAGTGTTCTCTGACTGACTGCCCGATCAGGTCCTTGGGAAAGTGGTTACTTTTTCTGGTAACCTCCACCTGAAAGTGTTCCAGAATGGTGATGAGATGCTGATAATACATAGTTTTAGGAGCTTATTCTAGACTGTGGACATTACCACATTTTTTGGAAGTAGCCCCAAAAGTTAGACTGTTCATTAAAGAAGTTTGACCTGTTATAGTGGGATTCCCACCCCCACCCCCCATTTTTGAGGAGCCATGAACCCTTTTATGTTCCCATTTTGCATTTCATTGCTTGGGGTTTACTGAACAGGTGAAGCCACGCAATGGATTCCAGTTTAAAATTCCTGGGTTTAATATACTGATACAGTAAATTGGTTTTTTTATCAGAGATAGTTGGAAGTGGCTCTCTGGAATAGTAAAGATTATCTGAGTCTGAGGGCAGCCATTAGACATGTCTGCCTTGGGCACCAGGTGATGAGAGTGATAGTACTTAAATCCCATATTTGCCTCCTGCAAGAATAAATTTCAACTCATATTCTTACAGACTAAGGCAGAGAGTGGAATGGGTTTATCTTGAGTTCCTCAGATTCTTTCTTGACTTTAAAAGTCTGTAGATCAGAACTCTTCAAACTTGAATGTGCATGAATCACCTGGGGGTCCTTTTTAAATGCGGTTCTGAGTCAGTGGGTCTGGGTGAGGCTGTGAGTCTGCATGTCTACAATGCTCCCAGCCAATGTTAGGGATCCACACTTAAATTGCAGGGCTTTAAGCTGGTGTGTATTTGTAGGTCTGTAGGTGGTGGTTGTTACACACTATCCCCTTTGCCTCCAGATAAGTACTCCTCTCAGTTTGGTGGTGGAAGTCAGTATGCTTATTTCCACGAGGAGGATGAAACGAGTTTCCAGCTGGTGGACACAGCGCGCACCCAGAAGACCGCCTACCAGCGGAATCGAATGCGATTTGCACAGGTAGGCCAGGAACCAGCAGTCGGACCACCTTAGGGCTCTCATCTGCTGCTAAAAGTGCAGCCCTGTGAGTGCTGATGGGAGGAAAGCATGTTATGGATCCTCTAGTGAACCCCAGGGAGCTCCTCAGTGACAAACTATGTCAACTTGACTGGGTCCAGGGATGCATTTAAATGGTTTAGATTTCTGTTGACCAGTAGGTAGGACATTATACCCCTGTGCTAAGAATGACGTTTGTGCCAGATAAAAGGTGTATCTATGCCTATTGCCTGACTTAATTGCTAGACTGCAGACTTTATTAAGCAGATGGTCCAGTTGGATCACATCTTATTACATAAAGAGGCAAACTCAGCCACTCTAATAAAGAGCCAGTAAACTTACTTCAGTAAAATATGTGTGTGAAAGTACATTTAAGCTAACTCCAAGTATATACTCAACTAAACCCTCAGACTGTTGATTATTAGAGTAAAAGCAAAGTAAAATGTGCAGCTTGGCCCTGGCATGTGTGGCTCAGTTGGTTGGAGGATCGTCCCATACATCAAAAGGTCGTGGGTTTGAGTCCCAGTCAGGGCACATACCTAGGTTACGTGTTTGGTCCTCAAGGCAACCAATTGATGTTTTCTCATCAATGTTTCTCCCTTCCTCTAAAATCAATAAAGCATTAAAAAATAAGAAGAAAATGTACAACTTGGATTTGGCATTCTGAACTTAGGCTAATGACCTCCCATGAAGCACTTCCTACTGTAGCCAAATCTTAAAGATTTTAACATGGATTTTTTTCCTAATTCCCAGCGGAATCTCCGCAGAGACAAAGATCGACGGAACATGTTGCAGTTCAATCTGCAGACCCTGCCTAAGAGCGCCAAGCAGAAAGAGAGGTGAGGTTCCCAGCCTGCCAGGACAAGGCATTCTCCCAGGACTACACACTCTGAACTCATTAGGCCAGAGAGGAAAATGGTTGTCTTCCCCACTATTGCAAACAAAACCACCTTCCTAAGCAGGCTAAGCCACTGCTTCAACCTGACATCATGCCCTAAGGGCCAGTTTCAGTTCTAGGCAGACAGCACGAGCAAGAAGCTATTTAGTGGACATACACGCTGAAGGAAACCAAGGCAAATAAGAGACTCTGGAGCTACCTTGGCTCAGCTCTGCCGGAGCACAACTCCAGGGGTCCCCATTCGCACTGGGTCCTATGAGCCCTCCGGGAGCTGCGCCATGCAACGGCCTGGCCCAGGTTGGGGCTGCCAGTGGACAGTCTCTAGATGGAGTAAAATAGAACTGGTCAGTATTTGAGGACAATATGCCCTACCAGCCATTCAGCAAAGGAGATCATCTCTTTTGTTCCTCTTTATTAAGCCCTCACTTTTCTTAAAAATCTGCACTAAAGGCACAATTTTTCTGTCTTTCCAGAGAACGCATACGACTGCAGAAAAAATTTCAGAAACAGTTTGGAGTGAGGCAGAAATGGGACCAAAAATCACAGGTAGCGTATTCGTGCCAGAATTCTGTCTGGGCATTTGATTTTGTTTATTTGTTTGGTTTTGTAACAGCTTTGAGATATAATTCATATACTAAACAACATGCAAAGTGTACAATTCTGTGGTTTTTAGTGTATTTATAGAATTGTACGATCATTACTATAGTCAATTTCCGAAGATTTGCATCACTCTAAAAAGAAGCCCTGTACCCTTTAGCAGTCAGCCGCTAGTCCCCCCTAACCCTAGACTACCACTACTCTAGTCTCTGTCTCTGGGTGTGCCTATTCTGTCCGTTTTTTCATATAAATGGAATCATGCAATGTGTGATCTTTAAGGTACATCCATGTTGTAGCATGTACCCGTTCCAGCCTGACAGGGTTGAGCCGGGCTGAGGCAGGGAGGTGGGAATTGAGAAAAGAAAGAAAGACAGGAAAGCGGGATCGGGAGGACCCCAGTTCTCTCGATGAACTGAAGCAACTTTATTAGCCACACAATACTATTTATACATAACACACTGAATAGGAGGTCTATCAAGAGGAATGTATTCTTTGTTCCTCTTAATCTCTAAGGGGGGGACACAGCAGAAGGACAAGTTCTCAGTACAGCATGTCTCAGTAAATAGTTACAGACTTCTTGGTAAGCTATGAAAGGCTGTTCTCATTCTACAAATGTTGCTCTTATTCTACTGATAAACGCCATCCAAACAAGTCTGGGAAAACTGTGTGGGTAAGGATCCCAGCCTTGCTAGCCCCTACAGGTGCAAGGACCTTGCCAGCTTACATCTGGCCCCCAACAACCTGTTCTTAATTTTTTTGTATTGCCAAATTCCATTGTATGGACGGACCACATTTTGTTTGTTCACCAGCTGATGGACATTTGGGTTGTCTCCATTTTTTGCTATTATGAAGAATGCTGCTGTGAACATCCTGTACGAATGTTTGTGAGGACATTGTGAGACTAGAAGACACATGTAAGCAAGGGTGTAGTTACAATTGTAGAAGTTACATTTTGCTAAATAAGATACTTGCTGTGTCAAGAATAGATAGCTAATACCTTGAGAGAAATCTAAAGGGGCTGCTACAGCTCCTTTGTGAAATATAAAGAGCTGCTGTTCCCTGGTGACATCTTATCGAGGGAAGGAGTTTCCCTTTGTTTTTGAACTCTTGATCCCTTGGTCCTCTTCTAGATTGTTAGCTCCTGAGAGTCAGGGGTGCTGTGTTATAAAGACAGCCAGCACGTAGTTAATGTTCCAGACATATTTATTGAATAAAAGCCCTTCGTACTATTAACCTGCCTTTAGCTTATGTTTTACACTGGCTGTAATTCTTTTCCCTCCCATGGTTTTCATGACAGAAACCCCGAGACTCTTCGGTTGAAGTTCGTAGTGACTGGGAGGTGAAAGAGGAAATGGACTTCCCTCAGTTAATGAAGATGCGCTACTTGGAAGTCTCAGAGCCACAGGACATGTGAGTGGCATCTTTTACTACCTTCCATCATGCTCTCATGTGGGTGGACCAGCTGGTGGTGAATATTTTTCTGAAGCCCTACTATTTACAAAAAGATTTAAGCCACTTACTCAAAAATAATCATGGAAAGGTGGCAAGAAAGCAGTTTACTGGTAATAAACTTTGGATCGCATTGAAGTTCCTGGCATTGCAAGCAAAAGAAAGAAATAAGTTGTATAGCTCTTTTTGGCAGGAGAACAGGAGCAAAGCAAAAGCAGGAAGAAATTTGCTGATACTAAATTTCAGGCTTTTTTCAGCTTCCTGGAATCTTGAGCAAAAGAGAAATTAAGTTATATAGCTCTTTTGGCAGAAGGAGAAAGACAGCAGTTGTTCAGGACAAGCAAAGCTTTCCTGACACTTTGGAGAGCTGACCTCACAGGGCATGTAGTGGGAATAACTTGGCTCGCCAGACACAACGTCAGCACACCTGGATGCCTGTCAGTCCTCATCTCCCGCCTTTAAAATGGGGAGGTTGAGCTGAATCGGTTGTGTTCACACTATTATCTGGAGCCACATTGGGGGCTAAGGGAACAGGCACCTGAGTGAGCACTGAGAGTTCATCTCCTGTTCTAGTCAAATACTCTTTTCACTTCTTACATATTAGACTTCTGGGTCAGACTCCAGATTCCAAGGCATAACAGAAAAAGCAGGTGATCTTCCCCTTACTTTGCATGTCTCGCCCACTCTCCCTACAGCGAGTGTTGTGGGGGCCTGGAATACTACGACAAAGCCTTCGACCGCATCACCACGAGGAGCGAGAAGCCCCTGAGGAGCATCAAGCGCATCTTCCATACCGTCACCACCACAGACGACCCTGTCATCCGAAAGGTGTGCACCCCTCTACTGCTCACCCACCTGTTAGGGATGCCACCAGCTTCTACAGCCAAGGCCCAGAAAGAACAGAGGACGCAGGGTTGGGGCTTGAAAACCCCTCTGGATAAGTCTTCTGAATCGGACTTAGGAGGTGGTGGAGATAAAGGCACTCTGCTGGCCGGAATGCTGGTGTTAAGTAAAGCTGGATTCAGATCCCAGCTCTACGTGCGTCCTAGCTCCACCTCTCTGGGACCTTCATTTTCTTCCCTGTAAAATGGGGTAAATGCACTTAGCGCATGCCACTGGGGTGAGGATGGCACAAAGCGCCCAGCAGTGCTTTCCTGGAACATGGCAAGTGCTCACTGAGCTACAGACCCGCCTGGCCCGGGATGGTGACTGCCACCAGAAGCCCATTGGCTGATGGCTGAGACTTGCTCAGACAGCTAGAGGTGCACGTGTTATGTGTGGGTGTGGCTGTGAAGGCTTCTTACTGAGGAGTCCTCCCCTTGGTGTGAATGGCAGTTAGACCTGAGGGTGTCCTCACTCCTCTCTTCTGTCCTTTCTGCAGCTGGCAAAAACCCAGGGGAATGTGTTTGCCACCGACGCCATTCTGGCCACTCTGATGAGCTGCACCCGCTCCGTGTATTCTTGGGACATTGTCGTCCAGAGAGTCGGATCCAAGCTCTTCTTTGACAAGAGGGATAACTCTGACTTTGGTAAGAGGCCTGTCCGGGAACAACACAAGGGCTGTGAATGTTTCCATCGGCTCAGAGCAGTTTCTTGGTTCTGGAGAAGGGGTGGCAGATGGTCTGTCTCCCTGAAGGCGTTGACAGCTTGTCAGACCCCTCCCAGCCTCAAAGGCACGAAGAAGGAACTGTTGCTGCAGTCCCTCTTTGGGGCGTCGGCATTCTGAGTCCTCACAGCGCCCCAAAATCATGCTTCCAAATGTTACTCATTTGAATAATATTTTTGTGACTTCTGTCATCTCTCCCTACCATCTTTAGTATTGATGTGTATGTTTTTAATTGATGGGTTATTTATATTTCAGTGTATTTATAAAAGAAAAATAAATGTGTGTGTATGTTTTATACCAAAGAGTATAAAACATATACATACCTGCCATGATTGAAAATCAGGTCACTCAGCAGTGAAACAAAACAGTATAATTATATTGTGCACCTCAGGCCTTGTCTTTGTTGAAAGCTGATAAAATCAAACATTCTCTTGAAGAATTCAAAAGGCTTGGAAAGGGATAGATGTTTACACTGTGATTGAATTTAATGTTAGAGCCCTCCCCCCGTTACCCCCTACTGCCCCACCTTGGGAGACCCATAGTAATGGATGGCATTTATTTGAAGGGAGGGCATTCCGATCACCACATCTCCCCATGGTGCTGTGCACGTCATCAGTGATTCTTTGTTTTGTGGGTGGGTGACCATGCTGCCACTTTTGCAGACCTCCTGACAGTGAGTGAGACAGCCAACGAGCCCCCTCAAGATGAAGGTAATTCCTTCAACTCGCCCCGCAACCTGGCCATGGAAGCAACCTACATCAACCACAACTTCTCCCAGCAGTGCCTGAGGATGGTGAGGAGGGGCAGCATCTGGGCATGCGCTGCCTTTTGGCAACTACAACTACTTTCCTGAGCATCTGCTTGTCATAGGCTCTGGGCCTGTGCGATTGACCAGGACAGATAGGGTCCCTACCTGTCGCCAAGGAGTGTCAATCGTGGGCTTTGAGGTCACATTGCCTGGCTTTGAACCCTGGATCAACACCTCTTAGCTTTGTGGTGTTAGACAGGTTTCTTCTCTGTTAAACAGAGAACACTAATACTTGTCTCACACAGGCACATTGTAAGGGTTCCATCAATTATTTGACAACTGCATTGTGGTGTACAAGTAACACTGTTCTGGAGGCAAGTTCCTGCCCCTGGGAAGCTTCATTATAATGGAGGAGGAAAAACAGTAAACCCTAAATACATATAGATGTGTGCTATTGAGAAAAATGAGCTGGGAGAGGCATGGTTGCTAATTAAATGAGAGACATGGAGCACACAGTCGACACATGTAAGGAGTTGTTGGTAAACACTAGCTGTTAGCATCTTGTAGTTCATGGGGTGCTAGCGCTCGGAGAGGGTAAGTAGACAGACAGCATGCAATGAGCTCAGCCCCTTCAAGGGCTCCAGGAACCCAGCCTGAGCTGTAACTAAGCAGCGTTTCAGAGTCTGGTCGATTGGCTTGGCGACAAGTTGGCTCTGTCTTGTAACACCTTTGTCATCTTTGCAGGGGAAAGAAAGGTACAACTTCCCCAACCCAAACCCGTTTGTGGAAGATGACATGGATAAGAATGAAATCGCCTCTGTTGCATACCGGTATGTCACCTCGGGTGGGGTGTGCACAGACCCGACCCTGTATGGGGTGAAATACCTGCAGTTTAGGGTCTGAGGTGACAACTAAGTTTCTTCTTCGTTGCAGGTACCGCAGGTGGAAGCTTGGAGACGACATTGACCTGATTGTCCGTTGTGAGCATGATGGTGTCATGACCGGAGCCAATGGGGAAGTGTCCTTCATCAACATCAAGACTCTCAACGAGTGGGACTCCAGGGTGAGGCGCACCTCTGTCACCCTCTTGGGGCTCCACGTCTGCAAGGCGTGTTGTCTCAGGCTAGTTTGTTTTCCCCTCGTGTTACTTGAAGGGCTACCGAGATTTTTATCTTCTGAGTTTTCCCTCCACTTAATTCAAAGATTAGCTTTTATCTGGCTCTGCAGAACACACTGCAAGTGGAACGTGCTTTCTTCGATTTTCCTCCTCTTTCTGCTCTCTCCGCTGGCATGCCATGATGGTTGGACTGTTATCCTTTCTGCAGCTACCCAGCTTATGTGCCTGAATTTGAACTGGGTGGCAGTGCTCCTGGGTGCTGCTGTAAAGAGTTCTCAGTGGGAAGGACAGCTCCAAGGCCAGGCTGTGTTGGAGTGGCCAGTGATGTGGAGCACAGAGGGCATTGAGCTCTGCCTTCATTAGAGCCAAGGGTTAGCAATTAATGCTGCGGGTGGGGTGTGCGGATGATCCCCCCAGGTGTTCCTCAGTCTCCAGCCCCTGCTGGAAGGTTGGCTGTGGCCTTAGTTCTGGGCCAGTGGCCTTTTCTTAGACTTTCCACCATGGCTCCCTGTAACATTTGGCGTTGTAGCTTTTCCCTGTGTCACTATGTGCATGACTCAGCTTCCTTCACATATTTTCTGTGCTGGTTCCACTCTTTTTTATCTCTCGTGGATCCTTCTCTTAGGGTCAGTCACCTACACGACTCTTTTTGCTATAATTACTTCTTTATACAGCCTTATGTTAGTTATCTTTTGCTCTGTAACAAATTAACAGAAAGTTGGAGGCTTAAAACAACATCTGTTAGCTCGTAGTTTGGTAGGCCAGAAGTTCAGCTCATATGGTTTGGTTCTCTGCTCAGAATATCAGAAAGCTAAAGTCAAAGGTGTTCGCAGAACTAAATTCTCATCTATTGATTCTGGAAGAAAATCCACTTCCAAGCTCATTCTAGTTGGCAGAATTCAGTTCCTTGAGTTATAGGACTGAGGTCCCCTATTCTCTTGCCACCTATCAGCTGGGGCCTCTCAGCTCCTAGTGGCCACCCATACTCCTTGCCATGTCTTCCATCTTCACACCAGCAACAGCATCAAATCCTTCTTGTGCTTTGACTCTCTGACTTCCTCTGTCTCTAAGCTCTACACCCACATTTAAGAGACTCACATGGTTAGGTGAGGCCCACCCAGATGATCTATCTTTTTTTTCCTCACCTGGGTATATGTTAATTGATTTTTTTTTTTAGAAAGGAAGGGGGAGAGAAACATTGATTGGCTGCCTCCCTCACACACCCTGATCTGGGATCAAACCCACAAACCCTGCATGTGCCCTGCCGGGAATAGAACCTGCACCTTTTGGTATACAGGACAACCCTCCAACCAACTGAAGCACGCCAGCCAGGGCAAATGATAACGGTCTTACCTCTGATTACCTACGGCCTGGCCCACTCGCTAGCCAAGCCCAGGAGGGAGTTCCTTCTCTGCCAGAGGGGGTGCCAGGCTCACCTTGCTCCTGACACTAGGGCTTTCCTTCTGCAGCACTGTAATGGTGTTGACTGGCGTCAGAAGCTGGACTCCCAGCGAGGGGCCGTCATTGCCACCGAGCTGAAGAACAACAGCTATAAGTTGGCCCGATGGACCTGCTGCGCTTTGCTGGCTGGATCCGAGTACCTCAAGCTTGGGTGAGATTCTTGTCTGGGAGTTGTGAACTCCTCCTCTGGAAGGAGGTGTCTGCGGTCAGGGAGACAAGGGCTCGCCTTTTTCCCTTTCCCTTAGAAAAAGTCAGGTGTCCCCATTTAACTGATATTTGTCCCCAGATTCTCCCCCCGTCATAACACCCCACTCTCCCCACTAGTTATGTGTCCCGGTACCATGTGAAAGACTCCTCGCGCCACGTCATCCTGGGCACCCAGCAGTTCAAGCCCAATGAGTTTGCCAGCCAGATCAACCTGAGTGTAGAGAACGCCTGGGGCATCCTGCGCTGCGTCATCGACATCTGCATGAAGCTGGAGGAGGGCAAGTACCTCATCCTCAAGGACCCCAATAAGCAGGTCATCCGAGTCTACAGCCTGCCGGATGGCACCTTCAGTTCCGACGAGGACGATGAGGATGAGGAAGAGGAGGAGGAAGAAGAAGAAGGTTTGTACAAGTCTCTTTCTGAACTCTCGAGTGAGCGGCAGGCTGCCCAGGGACCAAGCTCTGTGGCCACATTGCTCCTGAACCTTGATGGAAACTTTCTGAGGGCTCCCTGAGACATGACTGCATTTGGAGTGGCGTTCAGTCTGACTCCAGGAACTCGCTTCACGAGCCTGTAGGTCACATGAAGGGGGTGAGGAGGAAGGTGGTCTTGTAGAGGCTGGGTGAGGAAGAAGCATCTAGAGAAAGACAATGGAAGTCCCTGATGTTAGCCAGTGGGCTGAAGGAGAAAAGGCTCTGGGTTAGCTACATGGGTTTAAGCTATCTTTCTTGCTTCACCAGCTGGGGACTAAAGGAAACATGTCAGCCCTGTGAGGATCTGAAAGACTTGACTTCTGGGTGGAGGTGTTGAAATCATAAGCAGTTCACCAGTTTCACGTGGCTCATTTAACATTCTGTATCTTTCAGAGGAAGAAACTTAAGCCAGACGGTGATGTGGAGCTGGAATGTGTAAATTCACCGAGCCTAGGAGGGCCTTCGGTTCCTGGTAGAATGTTTGTCTAATACCTGCACTCTGGAATTTGACAGATGGAATAAAGTATAAGTCTCTTTAGTCTCTTACCCTCAACACCTGCCTACATTATGATTTGATTGACAGCCCTTCTTCCTTCTCCAGGTAGCCCTTGGGAGAGGGAAGGTGAGATAGAGAAGTTCCTTCCTGGAGTTCTCTGGGTTCTATCCTTTGTTCTTGAGCATTTTGAGTTTACCATCCTGTTAGAGGGTGGATGCCCTAGACTTCTCTGTTCTTGGAACCCATGAAATTATCTGTTCCTGGAGACTCTTCATTATGAGGTCCCACAGAGGTTCACATGAGAAGTCCATGGTCATATGCCAAACCTAACTACTGCCCTTGGAGACACAAGTCACTAGTAAAAGGTGAGGCAGGGCGCAGTCTCTGGAGGTTGAGGTGGGGCTTGTTGCTCATGGAGTCGCCCTCAGAAGATTCGGTCTGACGTTCCACTGGGTGGGGATCAAAGCGGTTGTAAATTGTTTTCAAGCTTGGCTTGAGCTCGTGACCGTCGCAAGCTGGCACTCAAAGCAGTGTTATAAATCAGAGTTACAGATGTTTAGGATATGTAAACTTATTTTAGTAGAGCACTGTTTTTATTAAAGGATAGTGTTCTGTTCTTGGGACTATGAATTACATTGCCAGGTATTGTACTAAGCTTTCTAGAAATATCTGAGCCTGACACAGAACTTACAATGTTGGTGGAAGTGATACCACTGCACAGATGAGGAAACAGGCTCAGCTTCTGAGTAACATTCTAAATTTTAATCAAAATCGTGCCTTAAAAAATAAGCAAAATGTATCATACTTTGTTAGAGTTATTAGAAAGATAGAGCATACACGTGCTTCTTAGGGAGTTTTCAATGTAGGTAGTGTGATAAAAATGACGGATGTAAGTGGTGTGACAAGTGCCAAGGGTTTTCAAAATTCAACTAATACCAAGCTGCCTCTTGCAGACTCCTGATGCAATCCAGGTGGATTTGCTGGGACAAGTGGGCAGGTGGAAGCTGGTTTCATGCAAACAAAACATTTGCATCAGCTTCCAAATACTTCATTTCTTTGATCTATCCCCTGCTCATCTGTCCTGTTGGGGCCACCATGTTGATTGTTAAAAACAGTCCTAACTCAAAAGCCTTGGCTAGCATCCTGCTGCCTACAGTCCAGGTTCAGCCTCGTCTCCAGGTCCTGCCACACTTCATCGTCCTAATTTCCCATTACTCAAGACCAGCAACTATTTTAGGTACTCCCATTATTTGCCAGCTTCCATTCTCAGATCTTCACAACCACTAAGAAGTAGACCTCCTGCTGTATTTTTGGTTAGGTATTTTGCCTAGCCTGTCTGGTTTCAATGTTCATTCAACAGATGCTCATTGAGGGCATCTTGTGTGCCCTCAGATACTGGAGAGTGCACTGAAGTCATCGTAATGAATAAGGTCATTTCTGCTCTAATGGTGCTTTTCTCTGATGCTGATACAGGCCATGAAAATTATAGATAAGTGGCATTTGTTAGTGCTTGGTCTGAGGTTTCAACTTTTTTTTTTTTAATATATTTTTTTGGTTTCAGAAAGGGGGAGAGAGATAGAAACATCAATGATGAGTCATTAGTCAGCTGCCTCCTGCATACCTGCCCACGGGATCAAGCCTGCAACCTAGGCATGTGCCCTGACTGGGAATCGACTGACCTAGTTCAATTACACTCAACCACTGAGCCAGGCCAGCTGGGCTCAGCTACTATTTTTTATGAAAAGAAGCTCCAGCCATGCAAAGCTAGAATATAAAGTTCTTTCCACGCTAGACATGGCTGCTTTCCCACAAGAACCCTCAGTTCCATCTCACTGGACCACATTAATGCCTTTTGAAGGTTCCTGTTCTTCCCTCATAAATGTACTATGTTCTGTCCATGAAATCTTGATAAAAGTTATGACACATTGTAACAACTGATTGGGGTCTGTGGGAGGAGCTAGAGTTTAAGGGGAGCGTTCTTGTATCCTATGCCACTGTGAGAACCCTACAGAACTCTGGTGGTAATCGTCCCCTTTTTCCTTCTATAAGTTCCTCTTCCAATTTTGTCTGATTCGCTTGTTGGGTTGCCATATTTTTCCTAAGTCCTTTTGATGAAAGAATTACCTACTTGATTCTGTTTCCAAGTTGATAATCTCATGCAGGATCCACATCCCACCTCTGGGAGGCCAGCTACAATCATCCTGTTATCCTCCACGTGCTGTGCCTCCAATTCAGCCACACCACTGCTGTGTAATAGCAGTGGGTTTATGTTTAGTGTCATACTGGCCTATCATAGGCCACTATATTTACATTACCAGGCTCAAAACATTCATAAATGAATAAAAAACATTTTATAAAGAGCTCATAATTGAGTGAAAAGGGGATTTTCATTCCAAGCTCCACCTCAAATCACTCTATAACCCTATAGAGGTTTTGACCAGTGGCTCCAAAATGTTGTAAACATTATTTTTGGCTACCTCACTGGTTGGTGAAAGATCAAGTCAATCATGAATGTTTCTTAATAAACAATAGACTGAATCATTGTAGTGTCCAGGTAAGAACTTCCAAACCTGTAAATTTTTATAAGGATATGCCTGGAAGCAAGATAACAGAAAAATGATTCTCAGAATGACAGTTTGCAGCTTTTACGCATTCAGAATTAAAGGGGAAGGAAAGTAAGATACAGGAAGGTATCTTATTACAGGATAGTTAAGAGTATATGCTCTCTAGATCAGTGATGGCGAACCTATGACATGCGTGTCAGAGGTGACACACGAACTCTTTTTTTGGTTGATTTTTCTTTGTTAAATGGCATTTAAATATATAAAATAAATATCAAAAGTATAAATCTTTGTTTTACTATGGTTGCAAATATCAAAAAATTTCTATATGGGACACGGCACCAGAGTTAAGTTAGGGTTTTTCAAAATGCTGACACGCCGAGCTCAAAAGGTTCGCCATCACTGCTCTAGACAAAGGCATTTCAAAGGTGTGTTAGTCCTAGATGCACAGAAACAATGGACAGGGCTTGCTTAAGGCAGAGAAACCTTTTACTAAAGAATGCATATGCCTAGGGCATGACGACTCACCTGGACCTGCCCCCTTAGGAATTTATCATCAGATCATGAAGTTACTTTCTGTAGAATCACTTTTTTAGTCCACAGTAGCAAAAACCTGTTAATTAGTTTTTCTCTCCTGGCTTCACCAACCTGGTTTCCAGTCCCCAAAACCTGGGTAGCCAACTGGTCTTTAGCTACATTCATGGTGGAATGTAAGAGCTGGAATTACCCTCAAGAATGATCTCCCGCGCCTCCCAAGTGAAAAGGCACAGCTGAAAACAAAGGCCCGCACTGGGGGTTTTGGGGGGGCGGACCTCCTGCCCAGGCACCGCAGCCCCTAGGCAGCACCTGCAGGCCTCCGCACCGCCTACGGACCCCCGCAGGCCCACCGTCCGGCGTGCGGCGCGCCGCGCACGTGACCCCGCCCCCTGCCATTG
Organism: Myotis lucifugus; assembly: GCF_000147115.1. Lineage (NCBI taxonomy): Eukaryota > Metazoa > Chordata > Mammalia > Chiroptera > Vespertilionidae > Myotis > Myotis lucifugus. Next base: position 134,379 of record NW_005871766.1, on the reverse strand, counting down.
GCCCGGAGGGAGGGGAGGGGAGGGGCGGGGCGGCTCCGCGGCGCGAGCGGGCTGGGCCCAGCCTTCCTCCCTGCGCGCGCTGCCTGCGGAGCGGCTGCGAGGTGCGAGCCCTCGGTAGGGGGTTGGGGTCTTCGGGCCGGGGCGGCCGGAGCCGCGGTCGTGGGCACTGCGCACGCGCGGGGAGCGCCTCCTAGAAGGTGCGCGCCAGCAGCAGGGCGGCCTCGCGCCGGCGTGGCAGCAGGTGTGTTGGGCATCTCTGACCGAGGAGGCTCGGGCACCTGGTCGGGGGTGGGTCCATGCGGGCCACGCCTTCCTCGGGCTCCAGCCCCAGAGCAGAGCTGTGGCTGAAGAGACATGCCCCCAGGCACTAGCCGGGGGAGGGCTCGAGGGCTGTTGGACATCCTTCAAATTAGGGAGAAAATAGGGGAGCACCCACCTTCTCACCACCATGGCAAGAAGAGGAGGGCTGGCGCCCCCGGGAACCGGGGCCCTGAAGGAGACCGAGGGGTTGGGGATTTTTGGAGGGAGCTCCAGATCCAAGCTTGAAACCATAGCAGATGAGCTCAGAAGTCCTTGAGATCTGGTCCTGGCTCCACCCCAAATAGCCGCGAGCGCCCAGGCCAGCCTCTGCCTCTTGGCAGGCCCCGGCCTCACTCATTCCCAGGGCCTCAGGCCAACCTTGGTCCGAGCCTCGCCCCTCTGGTCGGCGCAGGATGGGCCTCTCCCCGGGGCTGCTCCTGACCATGGCTCTCTGCCCAGCTCTCACCCTGCACCCGGCTGAGGCCCAGGCGCCCGCACACCGGGACTACTGCGTCCTGGGCGCGGGGCCGGCGGGCCTGCAGATGGCCTACTTCCTGCAGCGGGCCGGGCGGGACTACGTGGTGTTCGAGCGCGCCTCGGGGCCCGGCAGCTTCTTCACGCGCTACCCCAGGCACCGCAAGCTCATCAGCATCAACAAGCGATACACGGGCAGGACCAACGCCGAGTTCAACCTCCGCCACGACTGGAACTCTCTGCTCAGCCATGACCCTCGGCTGCTCTTCAGACGCTACTCCCAGGCCTACTTCCCCGACGCCGGCGACATGGTGCGCTACCTGGGCGACTTCGCAGGCAGGCTGGGCCTCCGCGTGCGGTACAACACAACCATTGCCCACGTCACGCTGGACAAGGATCGGCGGGCCTGGAATGGCCATTACTTCATTCTGACCGACCAGAAGGGCCAGGAATACAGGTGCAGGTAAGGAACGGGGTCCCAGCGCTCACCTGAAGCTGGGCCTTTCCTGGAGGCCCTGACACTTCCTGTGTGGCCAGTTGGTGGGGGAGGAATGGGAGAAAGCAACGTTGGGTAGTTAGCATTACCTAAGCTTACGTCCCCACACAACCCGTTTGTAGAACATCTCCCAGAACTAGTGTTCCCCAAAACACGGGCTGGGAAAAGCTGGATCTAGCAAGTGTTAGAGGGGCCCAGTGGGATTTCAGAACCGAACAAGAGTGAGAAGGCCCTACAGGCAGTGCTGCCAGCATTCAGTTTGAGCTTTCGAGAAAGCTTAATGTCCTGTAGGCAACCCAGATTCAGAGTCACGAACTAGACTGCACTGTGCTGTTGCAGCCTCACCAGGACCCTATGGGAGAGGGTTACTGATTCCCTTCTCACAGATGAAGAACTGAGTCTGAGAGAAGCCCAGCAACTGGTGCTGCGTCACACGGCTTTTTTCTTTTTTGTATTGGGAAAAGTTCAATTAGCAACAATCGTGCCTCGGATAAACCTCATTGGCTACGATACTGCCACTGCGCAAAGCTTCACACAGCTTTTAAGCTGCAGTTTGAGCTCATATCTGCCTGACCTCGAAGCCCCTGTTCTTTCCAGCTGCACCAGACTGCTTCTCACTTCCTGGCCATTAGCTGAGCACCTGGCTCCCAGCAGGTGCTCAATCAGAGTTCATCTTCCCCTCTGTTTTGGCAGAGGCCCAGCCTCGCTCCTTGCTTCTTACAGCCCGGGGAAAGAAGGCTGAGCCATTTTGACCCTTGCATTTAAACAGCTGTGTGACAGTGTAGGGGAGTCAGCTATGAGCAGCGTGGACAAGAGTCAGCAGACACAGTGATAGGGGCTGCATATGTCCCTCTACAGGCCATCCAATTGGATTTTTTTTTCCAATTCGATTTTTGAAACCACCCTGCGATCAAATCATTCTTCTGCAGGCCGGCAGGACCCAGCTCCCCAGCCGCCCTCGACAACGCTGTAAACACACCAATATAAAGAGCAGGACTTGGGCATCCTGCTGATCTGTGGTCGAGTCTGGCCCTGCTGACTTGGAGCTTTGGACGCCAGCTGTGGGCCTGTGTCTCCTCACCTGTAAAGCAGGCCAGCTAACGTCAATCAGGGTTGCTTGGAGCTGTAAGATGACACGTAAAACATGTTGTACAGAGTCTGGTAGAGATTAAGCCTCAACAGATGTCTGCATTTGTCAAGCAAGTCAGAAAGGGGAAAGTAGGAACATCAGGTCTCCTTCTCATCACTGAGGGTGATACTTGGTCTGACTGCTGTGTTCAGAATTGGATGAATTACTTGATTTCTCATGGTGCTACCTTCTCCTGTCAGTCAAATTCTCACATTTGGTACAATCCCAGTAAGGGGTAAAGGAAACTGTGTTTGCTGGAGTGAGCTCAATGAGGGATAGGGGTAAAGTCTCACGTCTACTGGGATGGATCCGTAATCAGATGAATGAGTGAATAGTCTTGTTTTCTTTTAGGAGCCAGCAGTTTGAGTCAGGTGGACAAGCCAGGTGGCAGGTCCAAAAAGTGACTTTTCCTTAGTGTCTGGTAGCTAAGAGACTAAGCCAGCGTCCCCTTGTCCCCCACCTGCAGCGTCCTTCTTGTCGCCACCGGCTTGTCAGTCCCCAACCTGGTGGACTTCCCCGGCTCCGAGTACGTGGAGGGTTACGAGTCTGTGTCCGTGGACCCTGAGGACTTTGTGGGTCAGAATGTGCTGATCCTGGGCCGAGGGAACTCGGCCTTTGAGACGGCAGAGAACATCTTGGGTGTCACCAACTTTGTCCACATGCTGAGCCGCTCCCGCGTCCGGCTGTCCTGGGCCACCCATTACGTAGGAGACCTCAGGTATGCCACGCAGCCGCCCTGGTGTGCCGTGTACTCCAGCCCCTCTAAGCCGTCCCTGACCCCAGCTAGAGGAACCACCTCTTCCTCCGAGCCCCTTGTACCCGTACAGACTCCTTCCTCTCTCCTGCATGTTCCGTGGGCCCAGGGCCGTCAACAACGGCTTGCTGGACACCTACCAGCTGAAGTCCCTGGACGGGTTGCTGGAGTCCGACCTGACGGATCTGGCTGTGGTGAAGGACCCCAAGGGCAAGCTCCACGTCACCCTCAAGTTCTACCTGGAGGACAGCAACCAGAGTGCCGAGGCCATCCCCCTCCCCCAGGACGACAGCGACAACTTTGCCATGCGCGTGGCCTACGACCGCGTCATCCGCTGCCTGGGCTGGAAGTTCGACTTCTCCATTTTCAATAAGTGAGTCCAAGTGAGGAGGTACCTGGGATGGGATCTCATACAAACGCCTCTGACACCCCCCTGGGGGAACAGCGTCCCCGTCCGGCAGTGCCAGTGCCAGGCTTTCAGGCCTCCGTCCTCAGCCTGGATGTGGATGCTGCCTGGTTTCCCGCCCGGGTGTGAGCTCTCTGTCCACTGAGAAGGGTCCCAAGTGGCCCTGAGGCCCTCCCCCTCAGAGCAGCGGCAGCAGCGAGTCTTCGTCTGTTGTGATTTTCCACCTGAGAGATGGGAAGGCAAGGACCAGGAGGTGAATTTGCTGGAAGGCAGGATGGTGGCCAGGAGCGCAGGCTCTGGGGTCAATCTGAGATTCTTTCTTACCAAATCTGTGAGCTTTGGGAGAGTTGCTTTACCACGGTTGGCCCCAGTTTCTCATCACTAAAATGGGGATCATAGTTTCTTTTTTCATTGGCCTATTGTGAGGATGAATATAGAAAACTACTTGGGCCCTAGCAGGTTTGGCTCAGTGGATAGAGCATCAGCCTGCGGACCAAAGGGTCTTGGGTTCGATTCCAGTCAAGGGCATTAAAAGAGAGAGAGAGAGAGAGAGAGAGAGAGAGAGGGAGGGAGAGAGGAGAGAGAGAGAAAAGAGGAAGGAAGGAAGGAAGGAAGGAAGGAAGGAAGGAAGGAAGGAAAAAGAAAAGAAAGAAAACTACTTGGCATATACTCTATGCTCAATCAAATGTTGGCAGCCGAAATTATTTATAACTAGAGGCTCAGTGCATGAAATCGTGCAGTTGGGAGGAGGAGACCATAGGAGGTTGACCAGCTGGCCTGCCCTGATCAGAGCCCAATCAGGGCTGGGCTGGCAGGAGGTTGACCAGCTGGCCTTGGCTGGCAGGCCCTACCCCGATTGGAGTGAGAGAACTGATTGAGGGCGGGGCCAGCCATGGGAAGGGGTGGTGGGCCAGCTGACCCTGCCCCCAATTGGTGGGGGGGGGGCGATCAGGGGTGGTGCCAGCTGGGGAGAGGGACCATGGGCTGTAGCTGCCAGCCTTGCCCCTGATCCGAGTGAGGGGGCCCATCAGGGACGGGGCTGGCTGGGGGAGGGGCCACAGGTGGTTGGCCAGTCAGCCCCACCCCTAATCAGGGTGGGGGGCCAATCGGGGGTGGGGCTGCAAGAGGTTGGCCGTCTGGCCCTGGCCCCTATTGGGGTATGGGGTGATTGGGGGCAGGGCTGGCCAGGGGCAGGGGCCACAGGTGGGGTTGGCCGGCTGTCCCGCCCTTGATCTGGGTGGGAACGGCCGATTGGGAGTGGGGCCGGCCAGGGGGAGGTGCCGCGGGACGTTGGCCGGCTGGCCCAATCCCCAATCGGGCCGGTTTGCTGGCTGCAGTGGGCAGCATAGCCACTGGTCATTCTGGTCATTACAGCGTTCGGGTCACTGGATTTTTATATATGTAGATTGCATTTTGAAGAACTGCTTTATAGATCCTCATCTTTTTTAGACATTGCTGCCTCAGTTCCTTTGTAAGGCTTAGTATCAAAGAATCTATCCAGCGCCCTGACCGGTTTGGCTCAGTGGATAGAGCATTGGCCTGCGGACTGAAGGGTCCCAGGTTCGGTTCCAGTCAAGGGCATGGACCTTGGTTGCGGGCACATCCCCAATGGGGAGGGTGTGGGAGGCAGCTGATCAATGTTTCTCTCTCATCGATGTTTCTGGCTCTCTATCCCTCTCCCTTCCTTTCTGTGGAAAATCAATAAAATATATTTGAAAAAAAAAAAAAAGAATCCATCCAGGGTCTCACTTCCCTTCTGGTCAGGGCACAGGCACAGGCAGACAAGAACCTCGAGGGTCTGAACCAGACCCTCCTGTCCCATCTGGTCACACAAAGCCCAGAGCCCAGCCGTGAGTCAGGCTTGAATCCTGACCTTGGTCCTGACCCACCACATCTTTAACTCGAGCCGCAGTTACTCTATCTGTTAAATGGAGATGATTATACATGCCTCCTGGGTCATGCATGGTATGATTTAAATGCAATCTATATATATAAAAAGCCAGTGACTGGAACTCTGGACGACCAGTCGCTATGCCGCCCACTGCAGCCAGAGAACCATCCCGATCAGGGGTGGGGCCGGCCGGCCAACCTCCCCGCAGCCCCTCCCCCCTGGCCGGCCCAGCCCTGATTGGGCCCCCCCGATCAGGGCGGGCCGGCTGGTCAACCTCCCGCCGTCTCCTCCTGCCATCTCCTCCTCCCGACGGGCCCAGCCCCAATCCACCCTGATCGGGGGCCGGGCCGGCTGGACACCACCAGTGCACAAATTCGTGCATTGGGCCTCTAGTAAGGAATATAAAACACTTAGCTCAGAGCCAGGCCTGTAATTCGTGTTTCATACACAGCAGCAATTTTTATTAACAACACTTTCTGCTCACAGGACCCTCAGACTGTCTTCAGGGAGTGAGTTCAGCAAGAAGTACCCACTGGTCAGACCTAGCTATGAGTCCAAAGGAAGCCGTGGTCTCTTTGTCCTGGGTACGGCCAGCCACTCTGTGGATTACCGGAAATCTGCTGGGGGCTTCATCCATGGATTCCGATACACAGGTGAGCCCACCTCCCCAGGCTCGGGAAGCACTCTGTGGTTTCCAGCAGCTTTCAAGGGATTGCTCATCAGTAGTCGACTGTCATAAATTCCGAGTCTGGGGCAGACAGCACCGGGTTTCCATGGTCTGAGGATATGTCTAGAAAAGCATCCAATAAGGTATAAAAGTATGTACATCTGGGGTGCGTGTTACATGCCTGTGTCCTGTCGGGTGAAGTGCCATGTATTGGTGAGAACGCTGAGCTTGAGGAATGTTAACCTGGGTTCCTCCCCCGTGGGGTGGCCTCAGAGGTTAGGCTTCATAACCTCTCTAAGCCTCTGTGGGGTACCCTCACATCAGAGGTGGGAGTGAGGGGAGGCCCCTGCCCTCGAGGGACTGTTGTAAGGACTAGACTAGGCCATACCTGGGACCATGCAGCTGTGAAGCATCACATGCAGTTTTTGGGCACCGACAAATCTGAATAAGAATTGTAGTTGGAGCCCTGGGTGGTTTGGCTCAGTGGATAGAGCATCGGCCTGTGGACTGAAGGGTCCCGCGTTCCATTCTGGTCAAGGGCACATGCCCAGGTTTTGGGCTTGATCCCCAGTAGGGGGCGTGCAGGAGGCAGCCGATCAATGATTCTCTCATCATTGATGTTTCTATCTCTCTCCCCCTCTCCCTTCCTCTCTGAAATCAATAAAAATATTTTTTTTTAAAAAAGAATTACAATTGGATTATATTCGTTCCTTTTCGGAGCTGTAGGTACTGAGGGTATAAATTTTCTGTCCTCAGGGGAGGCTGTGGGATGGGTGCTTTATTGCGTGACAGGTGTAACATGAGCCCGTTAATTCTGTCATAAACGCCATGAGGCCCTGTGCCCTGCATTCTGACTTTTCTGTGTTTAATTGGATGCCTCGCACTGCCTTAATGCTCACTTTTGCACATCACTATCCTTCCAGTTTGGCAGAGAAAGGTAGTTATGTTTTACTGTTGATTTCCGACAGTATATTTTGCACCCCACACGTGTTGTCGGAAGGACACCAGGGAGAGAGTGTTAGCTGTCTGTAAAGAACACACATGCACACGCACACACATGCCCACGCACACACCTGCACACGCGCACACACGGAATGAGAAGAGTGTCTCGTCAGCCGAGTCCCCCCAGTAAGAAACCCTCATCACCGTTCCCAAGCCCGGCACCCTCCCTGCACCCGCTCTCCTGGCACACACCGCCCCGTCCCTCTTGCTCCCTCTGTCCTCTGCCCCTTTTTTCCAGCTCACAACAGCCCCATAAGACACATCCTGTTATTTCAACTCCATTTGGCAGATAAGGAAACGGGCACAGAGACGTTAAGTAATTTGCCCAAAGTCACCCAGCCAGTGGATGGCAAAGGTGGAATTTGAACCCATATCTGCGTGACTGTGGTGCTCACCGCTAACTGCAGAGCTCCAGGCAAATGAGAAACAGACGTGGGTGTGTAGCCACAGATTGCCGTGGTCAGTACTCACTGAGGACTCTCCTGGGGGAGGGACGGGTGACTACACAGTACATTCTGCCCAGACCGTGCTCATCATTCATCTGAGAAACAGGCCCCGAGGGAGACAAGTAGCAAACAGTAAGGCAGAGTGAAGCAACAGAAGATAAAAGCTGAGCGGGCGGCACAGACCGGAACTGCTTCGAGCGGAGGACTTGCTGGAAGCCTTGCCCATCCCCCATCTCTGTTCTGCACCATCCCTCCCATAGTACCCACCAGAACAACCTTCCTTTTAAAACAAAAACAAATAAAAACAACAACTGTATCCTTCCTCTATTCGCACATCTTGAGTGGTTCCCCGTCTCCGCAGGGAGTCCCAGCTCCCAGCACGGCATTCGGAGCTCTGTGCAGCCAACACCGGCTCGCCCTTCCAGCCTGGCCCCTCGCCTGCTTCTCAAGAGGTGCCAGGCTCTCTGAAGATTCTGTTTCTTCACGTGTGTGCTCCTTTGTCAGGGCTCCGTTCCCAAACTTCTCCAGCTGTGTAATTCCTCGACCTTTTGCAAAAGTCAGCTTCACCGTGGTTTCCTCCAGAGAGCCAGGTGTCTGGTGAGGCTGCAGGCCTCGCTGTGACTGTGGGCCAGCGAGGCCCCTGTCACCTGAGCTGCTGTGTCCTTGCCTTTCCTGGATCTGGGTGTTGTGTTGATTCGTTTTGGAAGAGCAGGCATCTGTGTGCGGTGCCCCAGTTTCACAACTGTGTCCGGCAGCCCCAGGCACACAGAAAACGTCTCCTGTTGTTTTAGACAGCGGTTGCTTTTCTAGCCTGACATAAATATACAAAGCATTTCAAAATAGAACTCGGTGACAGATTGGGTTTAGGCTGTGAAGGAGAGGGAGCAGTCAAAGGGTTTCCATCGGGATGTCTCCCGCAGGAGTGGGGACTAGGCGAGGGGAGAGGTTGCAGAGGAAGGCGCTGGGTCCAGTTTTGACACCACGTGTGGAGTGGTAGCTGCGGGACTTCCCTATGCAGGTGGCGAAGGCAGGGGAGCACACACGGGCCTAGGGACCCGATTCGGCCACGCCCCTTCACTTAGCTGTCCTCTGTGGCTGCTTGCACACCAGAGGCGGAAGTGAGTTGCGTGACAGCCTCTGCCAAGCCGAAAATGCTTCCACCTGGCCCTTCACAGAAACCACGTGCTGACCCTGCTCTGAAGGCACCTTCTGGGCGTCATGGTACAGTGTGTATGGAGTTTAGAGACGTTGATGGGGACTTTATGGCCCTCCTGATGGCAAAAGATAAATTCTTCGTTTTTAATGTATTTTTATTGATTGCAGCAAGGAAGGGAGAGGGAGAGAACGAGAAACATCAGTGATGAGAGAGAATCATTGATTGGCTGCCTCCTGCAACCCCCTCTGGGTATGGAGCCCACAACCCAGGCACGAGCCCTGAGTGGAATCAAACCGTGACCTCCTGGTTGATAGGCCCACGCTCAATCACTGAGCCACATCGGCCAGGAAAAGGATAAGTCCTTAAGTGCAGCATGCCCTCCCTCCCTCTGGCCATTTCAGTGCGTGCTGTTCACCGGCTGCTGGAGCATCGCCACCACGGTGTCGCCTGGCCCGCCACCGAGCACCCCATCACACAGCTGACCAGCTCCGTCCTCCGGCGCGTGAACGAGGCTTCCGGGCTCTACCAGATGTTCAGTGTGCTCGCCGATGTCGTCCTGTTGAAGGAGTGAGTCACCCACCCCACCACGCTGCCCCTCTGCCGCCTCACCTTACCCTCGTCACACCCCTGCCTTTCCCAGTGTGGAATAGCCCAGTGGTTCCCTCCTAAGATGAAGCCTGAGGAGAAACGGGTGAGGGTAGGGGAGATGGATTTTATTCTGGAGAAAAATCAGTGAAATCACACCACCAGCTCTGCAGACAGTCAGTCCTGAGCGTGAACCAGGCTGTGCCTCTTTCCACCTGTGTGACTTTGGGCAAGTTAGTTAGCCTCTCTGAGCCTTTCTCTCGCCTGCAAAATGGGGGTAAAGTGGGGTTCTGCGTACCTGGCAGAACTGCAGGAAGGAGTAAAGGTAACGCATAGAAAGCATTTGGCACCAAGCAGATGAGCAGTAAACTGCAACACCAGTGAGATTCCTGAGTTCCCTGGGGCTGGGGCCAAGTTGGCTCCTTCTCAGTCCACTGTAAGGGGACACTTCCTGAACAGGAAACTGTAGAGGGGCTGGAGGGAGGCCCTCCAAGGACAGGTGGCAGGTGAGAAGCAGAGGAAGAACTCAGAGGAAACAGCGGCCCAAAGCCAGGGAGTGTGGCAGCTCACCAAGTTCAGGTGGGCCTTGACCCTCTCGCCTTCACACCCATTCACCACACAGACCACCCGTAAGTCCCGTTGGCTCTCCCTTCAGGTAATCTAGAACTGACCTCCCTGCACAGCTCTGCCCTGCCCCTTGGTCCGGACCGCAGCATCTCTCACGTGCATCGGTCCAGCAGCGGTCTGCTCTCAGCGCATGGCCAGGGTGGCCCTTTAAAACACGAGTCCCACCAGTTCATCTCTGCTCAGTACTCACTGGGGCCCGGGGCTTCCCCTCAGTCCAGATGAAACCAGGTGTTCCCATCGTGGCTTACACAAGCCTTCCTTGACCTGGGCCCACCCATTTCCCCACCCCCCTCGCCGGGCCCTCCCCTCAACTCCACTCCAGCCACCCTGGCCTTCTCCCTTGAACACACCAAGGCATGCGCCCGTCCCAGGGCTCCACTGTAACATCTACGTGAGCTGTGCGGGGCTGGTCAGAGTCCGTGTGCTGTTTGATTGTCACTTCCTGGAGGGAGAGGGGCACGTACACACAGGCCCACGTGCACACGCCTCGCCTCTGCCGCAGCACTGAGGGTCTGGCCTCCCATCTGCCTTGGTCCCAGGAACGGCACAGCATTCGAGTACCTGGAGGAGTTCCCCATGCAGATGCTGGCCCAGCTGGAGGCAGTCACCGGCAGGCAGGCCAGGCACGGGCTCTTCGTCATCAACATGGAGTACGGCAGAAACTTCTCTGGGCCCGACAAGGACGTCTTCTTCTATGACCGGTCTGTGGGGTACACGGAAGACGCCTGGCAGTCTAACTTCCTGCACCCCGTCATCTACTACTACAGGCACCTCCCCACCGGTGAGTGGCTCTGCGCCCCCTCCCGCCTGGGCTTTCTTGGGGTGGGCACTCCTCGGGCCCCACTGGGGATCGAGGTGTCACCATGAGTCCCTCCCACAACACTCCGCTGACAGAGGAGGACCGCTAGGGACTCGGCCCCGAGACAGGAGGTCCAAGAATGATAAGTGCTGGTCCCAGATTCTGGCCTGCACCATGACCTGGGCAGGGCACACATGGGGTGGCATGATCTCCAGGCACCATAGAGTAGAGGGACGCGGTCTTGCTGTGTGTCTCCAGAGGAGGCTGATCGTGGAGTGGGGAGGGGGGACTTGGAGACGATTCGACGGAACAGGGAGAGGAACTGGAAGCGGTTAACGCAGGAGTGGAGCGGTGCAGGGCAGAAGAGCTGGGAGGTGCTCCCAGGTCTGTCCTTTGCCTGCTGTGCAACCTTGGACCATTTATTAACCTCTCTGAGCCTCAGCTTCCTCCTCTGTCAAATGGGGATAAAAACAGTACCTTCCTTCCTGTGTGAGGATGAATGAGATGATAGATACAGAATGCCAGCACGGTGCCTGGCAGAGTAGCTACCAAGGGGTGAACCACCCGGGGAACCCAACTCCTGCTTCAGAACTTGAAGGGCTGTCACTTGGAAGAGGATGATCTAAAACGGGCAGAGGTAGTACCAACAGGTCCAAGTGGCAGGACCGCAGGTGTATATCCAATAGAAGGAGCAAGTAATATCGGCGCTGTCCCACAGTGGAATGGGCGGCCTCCTAGAGCCGAATTTCCCAGTACAGGGGTGGCTGGGTCATGGCCTGAGCCATCTGACAGGGACACCACAGAGGGGACCCACAACAGGTGGAAGATGGACTAGGTGAGCTCTAAGACCCCTTCCGATGCTGGACCCGAGCCTCCTCACAGAAAGACCAGTTGTGAAGCAGCCATAATAGACCTCAGTCTACGTGAGCCTTAGAGAAGCATCAAGTTCAAGTGGTTGGTCTGAGTTCTGCCCTCTGATAGCACAAGGGACAAGTCTAGTTTTGTCCTGCTTCCTCGTGCTAACCTTCCAAGCATTCGGGGATGGCTGTGGAACAACAGACCGCAGCCAGCGCAGAGCTGTCCCAGGAGAGCCGAGCTCACGGGCATGAGTGAGCGGGGTAGGCGTTGGGAAGGTGCGGGAACCACGCCGCTGCCACTGACCCCAGTGGGAAGCCAGCTGCTGGGCTCTGACGCGGCCCCACCTCTCCCCACAGAGCAGGAGGTGAGGTTCCGCCCTGCAGACTGGCCCCTGCCGCGGCCGGCGGCCATCCACCACATCCTGGAGGACTTCCTGACAGACTGGACCGCCCCCGTGAGCCACATCTTGCCTCTGAGGCGCTTCCTGGAGAACTGTCTGGGCACCGATTTGCGAAGCTTCTACGCAGGTAACCTACGTGCCCGAACGACAGAGGGACTGAGCTAGAGGCGGGAAGAGGCCAGAGAGATCAGGCCCTGAGCGTTCCAGGATGCACAGCTAGAAACCCAAACCAGGGCTCCGTTTCCCACAGCGTGGTGGACGAGGTGTTCACAGAAGCCCCTCCCAGGCAGCACGCCTGAAAACGCCGAATAAAGAACTGGCAGGAAAATTGGGAAACTTCCCAGAGACAGATACTGAGAAAAGCATAAACCCTTGCTGGACGTGGGCCATCTGCTGGCCGTCAGCAGGCCGAGCCTGGGAAAGTGAGCAGCACTAGGGGTAGGAAGGTGAGGCTAAAGCAGGGGTGTGTCTGTTTAGAGACCTTCAAATAAGCTTGGGTCTCAGTGGGTAAACTAGGAGGCCAAGAACCCCCAAGACGGAGATGGTAGAAGCCCATAGGGAGGGGAGGGCAGGGGGGTTACCCCTGATGACTTCCAACCACTAGGCCTCACTTGGGAGTTTGGGGACAAACTGCACACTGTCGCTGTGGCACAGCAAACGTCTGTTAAGCATCCGTAGTATATAAGGTACTATTTGTACCAAATCAGGTTAGAGGCAGGCAGTCCTTGTTTCATCCCGGGTGACATCCTCGGTCCACTTTGAAATAAAAATGTGAATGTACATTAAGAGAGATGGCTTAAAACAATAGTTTAAATTCATCGTCCACATACATGTAAATGTCCAACAGAGGAGAGTCATAGAGCAGAGTACTAGCATTCTGCAAACTGTCGGCTTACATGTGAAAGTACACGACTAACCTCAGCTACAAAGCCCCTGCCGTCTCGAGGTTTCAGGAGCACACAGAGATGCCGGGCCTGTTCGGGAACATACTCCCACCCTGAGTTTTGGCTCCTATGATTGGATCATCAGTGGCCCTTTAGCCTCCTGGCTCCCACTCCCTAGACCAGGGGTGGGCAAACTTTTTGACTCGAGGGCCACAATGGGTTCTTAAACTGGACCGGAGGGCCGGAACAAAAGCATGGATGGAGTGTTTGTGTGAACTAATATAAATTCAAAGTAAACATCATTACATAAAAGGGTACGGTCTTTTTTTTTTTTTTAGTTTTATTCATTTCAAACGGGCCGGATCCGGCCCGCGGGCTGTAGTTTGCCCACAGCTGCCCTAGACACTAGTACAGGCCTCTCTATGTCAGTGCCTTGAACTCGGAAGAATCCTACCTGGCAGAGGGCCAGCTGGCAGAGGGCGGGCCTTCTCCCCACCCCCTTAGATGATGTGCTGGGCTTCTCTGCCCCTGGCCCCTGCAGAAGGGGTGATGCGCGTCATCAGAAGGGGGTGCTTGCCAAACGGCCACCTTGCTGCCCCTCCGCCATCCTCCCCTCACACCTGCTGTCTTCCCTGCTCGGAGAGGGCCGTCAGGGACCCTCTGTGCTGTGAGTCAGAACTAAAGTGGGAAATAATATTTGTGTAGCAGCCTGTTCACCCACGTAGGCCTCCCAACATTCTTTGCAATACCAGGGTGGACAAAAGCAGGTTTACTAGTACAGCTGCACTGTGACGCTCTTTGGAGTTAATAAAGCTATTGTAATAATTATAACCTGCTTGTCTGACATTCGAACAACTGTAAACCTACTTTTGCCCACCCCTGTTTGCCCATTTTGTGAAATAAAAGACTCAAGCTGGTTTTCTGACGCTCACTCCACTTTCCCATCCTGTCTCAGTCCCTCAGAACACTGAGCCCATGTGTTTCATCCTTTCTAGCTTTTTAAATCAAAGTTACGTAATACCCAGCTACAAGGCCTTTCCCCACCTCCATTCTCATTCTCCAGAAGGAACTGCTTCTAGCTCCTCTGGTGTTTCTTCCTATTTCTAAGTAACAAGTACCCGCATGATTTCCTCACCGGCCGGGTGGACCCACCAACTGCTGTGGCACAGAGGAGGGTAATCACAGCACCGTTGACCCGTTTTGTCTTCGTGACCCCTCAGCGCTGAGAGCAGGGCTCGCACCTGGCACTTGCCACTCAGATCTGGTCGAGGGAAGAAATCTTTGCAGGCAACGCTGAGCTCAAAAGGGGACGAGTCCCACCCCAGGCTGGCCCGGCAGAGCATCCTGCTGGCCCGTCTCTGGAAGCTGAGTCATCTCTGTGGTTTGCTTTCACTGTGGAGCCTCATTCTTCCCAAATGCTGGGGTAGCCGATTCCTGGAACGACTGAAGGGGCGGAGTTGCATGGCCACTCGGTCAGAAATGAGAGACCCAGAAAAGTCAGCTCTCAGCTCAGGGATGGAGGGTGCTGGGGGAGGCCCCTGGGGCCCCGGCAGCTCCTCCTGCACCTCGCCCCCCACCTCTCAGCCCGACTCATTCGTCTCCTTTTGCTTTTCTGTAGAGTCCTGCTTCCTGTTCGCACTAACACGCCAGAAGCTGCCGCCCTTTTGCCAGCAGGGATACCTGAGGATGCAGGGGCTGGTGGGAACCGGAAGTCTCCGGCAGCACCGAGTGGAGAGTGGGCTCCTGCAGGACTATGCCGCTGCGGGCAAGCGCAGGGAGGACAGCGGCCAGTGGCCTGGCCTCCGTGAGCCAGTAGACCAGCCCCAGGCTCCAGGGCCTCTGGACCAGCCCCTCAACAGCAACAAGGAGGAGCTGTGATGTGCGGGTCTCTCCCACCCAGGCCTTCCTTCCCACAGCACCGTGCTCCCACCGATGGGTGATTGCCAGAGGCCACTGGGATCATTGCAGCGGCCCCACCAAAGCCACACGGAGCGCGCGTAAGGGCTACGGTGGCCATGCGGCGGTCTCCTCCCCTCCTGTTGGCGTCCATAGTGCCCAGGAGGTGGGGTCCAGAGAAGGACATCCTCTGCCAGTAGGAGTCGCCTCCCACAGCCGGGCTTGTCTGCAAGTGAATGACCGCTGAGCACCAGGCTGGCCTCAGTCTGTCCCCATCAAGTGCCCAGTGGTTCCTTTTCCTTCTGGTCTACTCTTCAGAAGGGCCTGTCAGTGGAGGTCTCACAGATGAAACCCAGCCTCATCTGCATAAGGGTTAGTGGCAGCTCTTTAAAATAAAAGCTCTAATAATCCCAATTACCTAGGGCAGGTAGGACTGTTACTCCTGATGAAGACAGCAGCTCAGAGAGGTTGGGTGACTCCCAGGGCCCCAGCCAGGAGTCCTGTCTGCTGCAGCCCTGCAGCCTGTCCCACCTCACAACACCGCCTCTCCCCGCCCCCACCTCTGTTTTCAGAAAGGGGGCCGGGGCCCTGGGGCGCTGGGCTCATGGTCCTGGGCCCAGCAGGCTGGCATCAGGCGGAGATAGCACCTTAGCTAAGCAGGCGCTCCCCGAGAGAAGTCCTGCTCTTTCTCTCCGGGACCGCTCCCCGGTTCATCTTTAGTCTGTGTTCTTCTTCCGCCCTGCCCGCTGGCTTCCTGAACGGTGCCTCACCTGGCGAGGCAGATCAAGTTTTGGCACCTTCCTGCCTTGCCGTGGGTTGCTTTTGGAGGTGGTTTGCCCGCTGTTTGAACAGAGCCCGCTCAGCTTGTGCGGAGACATTTATAAATGCGTTTGCATGATAACAATGATGGATTTCATTCCAGCTCCCTTAGCTATTCTGGCTCTTCCTTGTCCTTCCTCGCCAGGGACCTGTTCCCTTCTTCACTCTCCCATCTGGCATTGTAGTCCTGTTCTGAGTAAGCCATGGGAAGGCATTGTACATAAAGCAATCATGGTTTCTCAAGGTCGGGATCATGATGCTTTCTCACTGGTTCTTATAGCCCTCCATGCAGCCACTCGGAATGTGAGGGGCCTGGGCTTTCCAGCCCCGCAGCCTATTTCTGGGACCATTCTCTTGGCTTAGGCTCACATTCCTTCCCTACCTGCCCCACCCCCTTATCTGCAGATGCCTCTCCCTCCAGTATTTGCAGAGTTAGAACAATGGGACTCCAGCTAAGGCAGGAGGCGTTTACCCAATGACAGTACTTGGCATAGTTTGCACACAGCTAAACCTTGTACATTCAGGGTCTCTCCCCATTCCCAGGGTGTAGGGTTCACTGTGTCTCCTACAGGTTACAGGTAAACCAACCACCCTTCCTTTTCAAATAAATATTTTCATTAGGACTGTACCCATAATTTCATACACATCTTGCCTACCCGATTACTGAAGACTGGCTGAGCCCCTTTTCCAATAAAAATTGGAGGTGCTGTAACATGGTTTACTGATGCCTGAATATGTGACATCTGCTGCTTTTCCCATCGTCTGCCAACTTGTTAATTCCATCAAAATATCCGCCAGCCTTATTTGTGTTCAGTAAGACATGGTTCCATTCTTGCTCAGCTGATTAGAGAAGTCTGAGCAATGTCCCTGGTATTCTTATAAATTTGTGCATGGGTGGGGTCCCTCGGGGTGGCCTGCGGAGATCGAGGCCCCAGCTCATACCCCCAGCCTCGCAATCCCGCCTGGCACTCTGCCTTGGCCTGGCGCTGCCCCCTCACCTGCTCCACCATCCCGCCTGTGGGGCAATCTATTGGGGCCGGGCCCCCCGCCCACCCCCCCTGCCGCCGCTGGTCTCCATCTGGGGGAAGATCAGTGGGGTGATCAGGCCTCTGCTCATACCCACGTTGGCCTGGTGCCCCCCACTCACCTGCTCCACCATCCCACTGCAAACCCGCTCTCATCAGGGCGCATTGGGGCGACAGCACCTCCACTGCTGCCTGCTGCCAGCACCGCATCACCGACACCTGCCATGTTCCTTGCTGCCCACTGGTGGTCAGCGCACATCATAGCGAGCAAACGACCGCAGGAGGGGACAATTTGCATATTAGTCTTTTATTATTATAGATCAGCCGTGGGCAAACTACGGCCCGCGGGCTGAATCCGGCCCGTTTGAAATGAATAAAACTAAAAAAAAAAAAAAAGACCGTACCCTTTTATGTAATGATGTTTACTTTGAATTTATATTAGTTCACACAAACGCTCCATCCATGCTTTTGTTCTGGCCCTCCGGTCCAGTTGAAGAACCCATTGTGGCCCTCGAGTCAAAAAGTTTGCCCACCCCTGTTATAGATAGTTGGCTTCAAACAGAGAAGTACTTTTTTCCTATGAAGATCATTGCTGCATTTGCTGGAGATCCTATCTCCATCTTCCCTCCTAGCAGATCTCATTGTTCCCAGCTGGACCAAGTTCCTCTTCCAGCCAAGGCCTGAATTCATTAATTCCTTCTTTTTTTTAATATTACAAAGCTATTGGTGCAAAATAGACAAATCAGTGAAATAAGAGGCCAGAAACAGGCCCTATTCTAAGTAAGAAGGAGGTGTTTTTTTAAAAAAAATCACAAACCAATGGAAAAGATTGTGCAGGACCATGTAATCAATAACGTTGGACTAACTGGTTAGTAATTTGGAAAATAAAATGCATCTCATTTTAGACCCTATATCATACTACAAATCTAATTCCAGATGAAATTTTTTTTAAAGCCATATAGAAACCGGAGATGAAGAGGGGGTACTTTCATAAAAGAAAGGCTATTCCAGGTTCAGAAGCAGCAGAGTAATTCCCCAGACAAAATAAGTTCAACATTTCCAGGTACACCCATCTAGCCTGTACCTAATTAATGGGACTAATGAGATTATTTTAAAGAAATTGGTAAAAATTAAAAGGCAAAACAGCATGGGCAAAAAATAATTACAGCAGACTATAATAAATATCATTATATATAGAACTAATTGAAAAAAAGGAGAAAAATCAAGTTAAGTGAACTATGGCACATCCAGCTCTCAAATTATACAGCT
Organism: Myotis lucifugus; assembly: GCF_000147115.1. Taxonomy (NCBI): domain Eukaryota; kingdom Metazoa; phylum Chordata; class Mammalia; order Chiroptera; family Vespertilionidae; genus Myotis; species Myotis lucifugus. Next base: position 116,496 of record NW_005871766.1, on the reverse strand, counting down.
CTCAAAAACTAAAATATGGTGAGAGATGTATAATAAAGCGAAGTGAAAAGAAGCAGGATATGAAATTGTAGTTGCAACTTCTTTAAACCATATAAAAATAGAAACCTACATACTACAGAAAGGAAGCCTCACTAAATGTCATCAGTGGTGTGCTAAGATTTGCAGAAGTCTTTTTGTTTGTTTGTTTTTTGTTTGTTTTTGCTTTTTTCTCTTGTCCAAATTTGTGGTTATACTCTGAAATAAATACATTATTTTTTTAATCACATCTGATTTTGGAATTTAAAATTGCTGGGGGCGAGTCTAGCTGGTTTGACTCAGTGGATAGAGCATTGGCCTGCGACTGAAGGGTCCCGGGTTCAAGACCAGTCAAGGGCACATGCCCAGGTTGTGGGCTCAATCCCCAGTAGGGGCATGCAGAAGGCAGCCGATCAATGATTCTCTCTCATCATTGATGTTTCAATCTCTCTCTCTCTCTCCCCGTCTCCCTTCCTCTCTAAAATCAATAAAATATATATTTTTAAAAATTGCTGGGGGTGAGTGGAGCTGGGGCCCTGCCCAGAGGACATGCTCTGCCCCTTGGTCCAAGCGGTACCCATGCATCATCCTGTCTCCCCAGCTGGGGAGACACTGCACCGAGTGCGGGGGGAGAAACTTCTCAGTCTAGAGAAGTGAATTTTAAGTGGGTGTGTTCCTCTTCTAAAGTCTTCGGACTGACTGACCCCGCACTACGGAGATCTCCGGAAGAATCTTCCCTCCCTCCTGATCGAAAATGAAAGATTAGAATCCTCATTTTGTGGAGGTCTCCTGGGTACCAGATCCACTCTGTTGGAGAGCCCCAATTCCTTCCACCTGATAAAATTGGGGTGTCCTGAATATAAGCATAACCCATGGACAGAAACAGTAGAGGGGTGAGGGCATGTGCTGGGGGGTGAGAACGGCCGGGAGAGGTCAATGGAGGGAAAAAGAGACATATGTAATACTTTAATCAATAAAGAATTTAAATTACTAATAAAAAAAATTGGGGTGTCCCTAAAAGCTGCCTAGAAATGGACTCACCAAGAAGTGAATTTGTCTGCTAAGCTAATCGTAACATCTAATCATTTATTGAGTACCTACCACGTGCCCAGAACTGTGGTGGTTTTAAGATATGTCCACAAATTCTTTGATATTTCTCCCCCAAAGAGGTGGAGCTCCATTCCCTCGTGTTGGGTGTGGGCTGGACTTGGTTAACTTCTAGCAAATAGAATACATCAGAAATGACAGGATGTCATGTTTAAGATTAAGTTTTTCAAAACGGCCCTCTTGGCGCAGTGGGCAGCGCGTCAGTCTCATAAAAACACATTCAGCCCTAGCCAGTTTCCTCAGTGGTTAGAACATTGGCCCACGGACTGAAGGGTCTCAGGTTCAATTCTGGTCAAGGACATGTACCTCGGTTGCCAGCTCAATCCCCAGCCCAGTAAGGGCACATGCAGGAGGCAACCAATCGACGTGTCTCTCTCACATTAATGTTTCTCTCTCTGTCTCTCCACCTCCCTTCCACTCTCTCTAAAAATCAATGGAAAAAATATCCTCAGGTGAGAATTAACAAAACACACACACACATACTTATCGACCAAGAAACTGTGCTCTCCCCACCCCCTCTCAAGACCCTCCCTGGGGGAGGCCACCTGTCATGTCAAAAGGACACCCAGTATGCACAGGCCCACATGGCAAGGAACTAAGCTGCCACAGCCAGCGAGTAAGTGAGCCTGGAAGTGGGTCCGTCTCCAGTCCAGCCTTCGGATGCCTGCACTTTTAGCCCCCCCTTTAAACACACCCCCATGAAAGACCCGGAGCACAACCCCCAGTTAAGTAGCTCCCTGTTTCTTAACCAAGAGAAACTTTTTCTCATGTTTGTTGTTTTAAGCTGCCCATTTGGGGCGGGGGGGGGGGGGGGGGTGCCAGTATGGCTCAGTTGGAGCATCACCCTGTACACCAAAGGGATGGGTTCGATTTGGTCAGGGCACATGCGGGAGGCAACTGATTGATGTTTCTCTCTCACATCAGTGTTTCTCCCTGTCTCTCTCTCTCTCTCTAAATATCAATTTAAAAGTCTAAAAAATTAAAATAAATTGGGAGGGTTGTTTTTACACAGCAATAGATAACTAATACATGCACTAAATAGCTTTGAAAATCCACTTCCTTTGAGCCATCCTCTAAATATTAAATAATTAAAGCAACCTTCCCTCATCACCATCCCTATGAGTTTCCTTCATGTGAACACTGGGTGACAAGAAATTGAGACCAAGCAATTCTCAAACCTAGGAAAGTATGTGGTTCCCACAGGAGGCACAGACATGTTGAAATGCTGATTACACAAAAGGTACCCCCACACAGAGCACTAATCCACTGCATCAAAACAGCCCTCCTGTGGCCCGGGCAGGGCGGGATGACCCAGACAGGAAGAGGAAAGCTCGCGTCTGGAGCATCGGCCGCGCCAGGCTTCAGCCTCAGGATCCTCAGCTCTCTGACCAATCACATCATCATCCCCACAAGCCAAATTGGATTCTTCCCAGAAAAGGAACCGGAGGCTGCATCATTTCGCTGCAGATGCTTATTTTTTGAGGATGGTAAAAATGCTGACTGGGGAGTGCTTTTTGTCAGGCTGCAGGCTTTAAGAAAGCATTGAATTCAATCTGGCATCCCAGACGGGATGTAAATCTGCTACAAAGTGAAGTTGATGGACAAATATATGAGATGCTTTAGCCCAAGTATTTAATCCAAGTACATCACACGACCAATCCATCAAACTTGAAATAAAAAAATAGCAGGCAACAGATGCATTGAAGCAGGGAAGAAAGGACCAACAGGACGCTTCACTCCTCTCTCAGTTCTGCATAAATCAGACTGGTTTGCCTGCTCTTCCAGAGAAAGCCCCAGCTTGCAGCAAACTGCGGTCTTCCCAAAGTGTGTCACCTGCTTTTTCACTCTCTTTGAGACAGTACTATCTCAGACCAGTCTCTCAATCCACTATAAATTAATTAGATGCAGAAAAGTCCTACCAACAGAAAAAACACAGCAACATGTGCAGTGTGTTATAATCTACCATTGTAGTTTAGAAACAAAGCAACTACAAAAAGTATGTGAGATGAGCCCCTTAACATCAACCATGTTTAGGTTTTAAATAAGTCCGTCTGTCAGGAAAAGAGGTGGTGCCCAAAAGGCTCTGTTGTGAGGCTCTGTGGTAGATACGTAGCCAAAAACTCCACGACAACTCCTGCCAATATGTGAGGTCCATGTCCCCTCCCCTTGAATGGGGTATCCTCTAGGACTGTTTGAACCAAAAACATGGTGGAAGTGGTGTCACGACAGTTTCTGGGCACAAGCCCTAAGAGACTGGCAACTTCTACCATCTCTCTGGGAACCCAGCCACCATCCTGGGGGGTAGCCCCAGGAAGGGGCCCATGTGACAGTCAGTACCAACTGGCAGCCACGTGGGTACACCATCTTGGAAAGGGATCGTCCAGCCCCACATGCCCTCCCCACGTGGAGCAAAGAGGAGCTGTCACTGCCAAGCCCCACCCAAATTTCATATTTATGAGCAAAGTAAGTTTTTGGGCGGTTTGTTACACAGCCATAGGTAAGTGGGATAAGCACCGTGGAGCAAAGTGTAAAGGTAAACTTGTAAGAGCAGGCATAATATCTGTCTTAGAGATTGTTAATAAGCATATTACAAAGATAACAGCAGAACACGACGAAAAATATAGCTGTGGCATTGCACCATTTGATGTACACTGAGGGATCCATGACAAAGAAAAGACAAGGAAAAGAAGTATGAGCAAGTTAAATAAGGAAAGACAGTGAGTGCCCGGAGACTCGGTTGGTACAGGTTATGTGGTTGCCCGAAATTAACGGGTGGAAACGCGGGCGTCTGATGTCTGTCGTTCCTTCCGGAAAACCACAAGTAGCCGGCTGACTAGCTGACTATCGGATGTGCAAGTCCGAAAGACAACAGGTATCAACACTCTGCACGGGAAAGGGACTTAAACTGGCCCCGCACAACTGTCCCTGATCAAAGGACCCTCCTCCAACATCAAAGACTTCCCAATTTTATCAGATGTCACTGACAAAGGAGTTATGTGGCAGATGGAAATATTATTGGGCTTGAAAAGAAGAGCTTCTACATGCATGTTTATGATTGGCATGCATGCCTTCCTCTGGAGGACCCACTCAACTTCCACTCAACTCTATGGGGGCCACCCACCATAGGGGCAGATGCATGCAGACTGGCCAATCGTAACTGAGCCAGAGTTAGACACGTGAACCAAACAGGGCTAATCAGCGTCTCGCCTGAGACTTGATATGCAGACCTGGGAGGGAGAAGGACTTTGCTCTTTTTATTTTATTTTTAAATATATGTTTATTGATTTCAGAGAGGAAGGGAAAGGGAGAAGGAGAGGGAGACAGAAACATCGATGATGAGAGAGAATCATTGGCTGCCTCCTGTACGCCCCCCACTGTGGATCGAGCCCACAACCGGACATGTGCCCTGACCTGGAATGGAACCCTGACCTCCTGGTTCATAGCGCGATGCTCAACCACAGAGCCAAACCAGCTAGGGCAGGACTTTGCTCTTTTTAGATTGTAAAGCCAAAGCTTGTCTTTTTGTGACTGGTAGTAGCCACCTTCCCCACTGCATGGAGAACGAAACCAACACGCTGAGGGAAACAAAACAAGGGGTGGGAAGTCGCACGGAGCTCAGTAACATCATTTGGGCCCTGATCCCATTAGGGCCTAAGGTAGCCTCGGACAGCCGCACCCTCCAACATACCAGTCATATGACCTAAGAAGTCCTTTGCCATGAGCTGGTTTGAGTTGGTTCCTGACACTTACCACAAGAGTCCTGACTTATACAAGCCTCAGGGAGGGACATTCTTGGGGACAGGGTTAAGGGGCTTCCATTCACAGACCACCACAACTAAAGCCACCTCTCACTTCAGTCTTTCCTCCTCTCACTCAACAAACATCCACTGAGAGCCTACTATGATCAGGCCCAGGGTTAGGTCCTACACCAATGGATGATGGATCATCATAATACATTAAAAGTAACAGTAAATTGTCTGTGCTGGGCCTCTGGAGGCTAAAACGGAGACTTAAAGAATCAGAATCCCTTTCCTCATAAAGCTGACAGTCCAGTAGAGAAAACAGACACTAGACGAGCAATTAGTCCTCAGGATAAAGAAAGGAGAGGATGCTGAGGGGTCATATGAATGTCGAGTCTCCCCTCTATTCCCACCTGTGACACTGGTTCATAATAAGAAATGTCCATTTGGTCTTTGCCCTGTTTCTTCATCCCCCTGTCCTGTCCTGGCCCCATCACCTAAACCTAATACCACTCAAAGGTGCCACCCCCAAAAGACCATCATATTGGAGGTTAGGGCTCCAATATATGAATTTTGGGAGGACACAAACATTCAGCCCATAACAGCCCACATATCTCTCTGCTTTACAGATGATAGGTCATCAGTAAATCTTCGTGGTGGATGAGAATAATTGGGTCAAGCGCTGGATTCTAGAATAGAAGCAAAATGATCTCCTTAAGACCTAGTCACTGATTCCTTTGAGGATAATCTGAGTCATCCTCACAAACAGGTAACTGCTTCCTTGAGAGAAGCTGTTTATATAAACTAGATAGGCCTTTAACTCCCCACAGGTCTGTTCCTTCCTACCTTCCCACCCCTGGGCATGGGCTCAGCGTTCCAAGGGCCCCCAGGACGGATGGCTGCCACTTGGTCCACTGGGGAAGCCTGAAGAAAGCTATAAGCAAAGAGAAAACTAACAATTGTTCCAACATAAAAACAGCTCACTGAGTTCCAAGACAGAAACCACTTTGTGCTGTAAGAGTTGCGAGTTTCAGGAAACAAAGCAGAGGTGGCATAGACCATGTGTACATAAGGGAACAAAAAGTTAAAATAAGGGACATGAAACCTGTTCCCAACTTCGGCTTCCTGTAGCCCTGAGCTGAGGAGTTGCCATCCCATAGAACAACGGAGTGTACCCTCCGCGTGGCAGGTTCTCAGGCTGTTCGGTAAATGTTGAAAACCTCCATTCATAACAATGGCAGCATTGCTAAGCTCTTCCACTCCTGACCATGACTACCACCAGACCAACCCTCTCACAAATAACAACTCTGAATAAGATATGTGTATTTGAAACATTACCTGAAGACACCGGAGATCCACCAGAGCGGGCAGCAACTAGAGGAGTTGACACACTGAAGAAGGACATGGCATTAGGTGAGCTCTTCACTTTTTAAAGCGGACAGATCTGAGATAGCACCACACGGGGCAGCTCAGCTCCCATGACAAACCCACGATCTTGCTGGGCTTGAAGAACCAGAGAAAAGAGTGGAGGAATCCCACAGAGGTGGGAGTGAGTAGGTAAAATCCTCAAAAAGAGAAACACAGGAGCCCCAAATTCTGCATAATTTGTACAAATCTCTGGCTGACCCCTGAACTACCCATGTGTGGGGTAGACTACAAGCAGCTCAGCGAAGGCTGAAAAATGAACTAAGGCTCAGTGGCTGCTCACCACAAAGGAGACAGAGCTTAAAGTTTGAATTTAGCTAAATCAATTGTCCACTAAAACAAAACAAACAAAATTTTGGGAGGGATATACAGAACCCAGAGCATCTACAAAGAGTCATCACAGTGTCCAACTGACACGGAGTTGACCCAAATGCTGATTATATCAGACTAATATATGAGAGAGAGAGAGAGAGAGAGAGAGTTTTCATTTATTTTTAATAGTTTCTATTCTCTCTAGTGAAATTACCTATCTATTTACTCATTATGAGCATATTTTCCTTTATGTCTTTCAGCATATTTATAATATCTGCTTTAAAATCTTTGGCCCTGGCTGGTAGCTCACTTGGTTAGAGCATCATCAATGGAAAGATTTCACAGCACAAGTCCAGGTGATTTTGACAGTCCATTCATTAAAGCTGGCGACGGAAACGAAGGAAGGACTGTAGAAGAAGCAACAGGAGAGAGCCAGGTGGTAGTCTGCTTTGGCGCCGTAAAAACGTTATAGGAAAGAAGTGAGCCAAGGTGGGGCTGCTTTGGCTCACTGGGAAGTAAAAGTCACAGTGACAGAAGTGAGCCAAGGCGGGGCTGCTCTTAGTTCATTGGAAAGTTAAAAAAAAAAAAAAAAAAAAAAAAAAAGTCTCTGTTCTCCCTCCCTCTAGGGTGATTTAAGCTATTTATTCTCTGGCTAGGGAGGAGAGATATAAACCATTTGTTCTCAAGTGTCCCTGGTTAGGGAAGATAAGGTCTTGCAATTCACTAGCTGTTTGTAAGTTGTTTAAATTGCTTGACCTTGCTTAAATTATCTCGTCTCAGTTTCCCCATTCCACTTGCCCGGGAATTTTCCTACCTTCTTACTATGCCGCCTCACCACCACATCCTTGCAGGTCAGGACGCTGACTAGCTGTGTGCCCTTGGTAAGTCACATGACTTTCTCTAAGACGGGATTTGCATATCTGTAAGCAGTGTCGGAGTACATACCGCCAGCCCCATTTCACAGAGGAGGCCGAGCCTTACCTGGGTTACATCACAGTGCATGCAAGTGGCAGAGCCACGACTCAAATCCAGGTCCACGTGGGTTCCACGGATCTAACGCCAACACACCCGAGCCCTGCCTTCCCTGCACAAGTGTGCGATTTGCACTTCCAGCAAAACCTATCATAAGACCTAGTGTTTGCACTAAAGGTACCTTTTCAAAGGCTTTTTACATGTTAACTCGTTTACAGGTCATAGTAAAGACTCGGTAGAGCCGAGTTGTTAAGGATACACCTGCTGGGGCCAGGCTGCCTGGGTTTGAGTCCCAGTCCTCCCATTTGCTTGATTCATGGTCTAGGCCAGTGGTCGGCAAACTGTGGCTCTCAAGCCACATGCAGCTCTTTGGCCCCTTGAGTGTGGCTCTTCCACAGAATACCGACTTCTGCGCATGGCCCACGAAGTTTCAATCGCACTGTACATGCGCGCCCGCACGTGGTATTTTGTGGAAGAGCCACACTCAAGGGGCCAAAGAGCCGCATGTGGCTCGCGAGCCGCAGTTTGCCGACCACTGGTCTAGGCTGTTATTTATCTTTCCAGGACCTCAGTTTCTCTCATTGGTAAAATGTGACTAATAGCGTCTTGCTTACTGTGAGGAGAAACAGGAAAAGTGCTAGGACAGCTGTGAGGCATGTGGTAAAGACCCCAGATGTGCTGTCCATGATTTCCTTGTTATGAGAGTTCCGACCCTTTCTGTGGAGTAAGCATTGTTAGAGCCTCACACAGATGGGCAACAGTGCCAGAGGGTGACCGCCTTGCCCGAGGGCACTCAGTGGGTGAGGGGCCAAGGCCTGTGGAAGAAGTAGTTTCAATTCTGGGCCCAGGGCTCATCATTTTGCTAACCCACAGCTGCCTCCTGTTCCAGGATGGGGAGGCGGAGCGAGCCAAAGGGTGAGGGATGAAAGAGGAAGGGTCCTCCCGGGCCTCCCTTCCCCAGCCTCTCACAGCTGCAGACTTTACCCTGCCCAGCGGAACCAGGAACACGTGAGGAGCCTCACTGCAACCGTGGGCAGGATGTGGAATGAGCCTGCGTGTGCCCACTGAGGGCACTGGTCTGGCAGTGGGGTGGGCAGGTGTGGGTGACAGCACACGCCCACCTACCTCACAGCCATGACACTCCACATCTACCCTTGCAGGACAAAGCCGTCACCAGTCTATGAATGGAAGGTTATGTTACCGTTCCAGTGCCAAGTCTTTATGTTCAGAAAGGGATGAGGCGGGCACTGGGTAATTGCTGGAAACAGGACAGAATGTGAATCACAACAGACTATGAAACCACATTGCAACACATAAGCCATAGTTCCAATTGTTCTGCAACAGTGTTTAACAACGAATTACCATCAAGACGGAAACTGAAAACAAAGATACTCTAGGACCAACACCTCTTGGAGAGGAACTCACTATCAGCTTGGATTGTGCGGCCCAGCACCTCTCTCTGTGTTGTTTGTTTGTAAGATGTCTCTCTCCAGCCATGAAATTCTCAGACACGTGGTCAGGGAGAAGCACCTTATGCCTTGCGCTCAGCCCTGCAGACCAGGGGGAGCCCATGCCCCCAGGATGTGCCCAGCTTGCCTGGGCCACTGTGGAGCAGGCTGAAAGAACCACAGTGCCACCGTGTGGGCGCCTCTGCTCACAACCACTGCTGATGGCCTGCCGCCAGCTGCAATGTTTGAGCCCACGTTGCTCTGATGGCCCTAGATTCTAGGCCCTAGATGGCTGGCTGGTCCCTGGGGCTAAGTGGGGGAAAGGCAGCAGTCTAGCGTTAGATCAGACCTTTGCTAGGGGAAGTATAGCACCTTTAAGCTTCCAGCTCCTACTATCTGGGTGACCCTGGACAAGTTACTTAACCTCTATGTGCCTCGGTTTCCCCATATGTAAGTTGGGGGCTGTAACAATACCAACCTCATGGGGCTATAGGGTTAAATGAGTTAGTGCATGTGGGGTGCTTAGAACAGTGTCAGTTGTTTGGTAACTTTTCAATCTATCAGTAGCTTTCAAACCCTTTGACTACAATCCACAGTAAGAAATACATTCTAGAATCTATCTGGTTTGGCTCAGTGGATAGAGTGTTGGCCTGTGGACTGAAGGGTCCCAGGTTTGATTCCCATCAGGGGCACATGCCTGGGTTGCAGGCTTGATCCCCAGTGGGGGGCATGCAGGAGGCAGCTGATCAATGATTCTCTCTCATCATTGGTATTTCTATCCCTCCCTCTTCCTTCCTCTCTATATTAATCAGTAAAAAATTTTTTTAAAAATAAAGTTAACTTGGCTTACTCAGAGAGCCTTCTTTTTTTAAAAAAAAAAAAAGGAATACATTCTATATCACAACCTAGGACATACAGACATATAGAAATAACACGAACAAAATACTTGTAACATGCAGCATACTCTATTTTCAATTCTGTTCATCTTTTTATTTATTTTTTATAGCAAAAGGTGGAAATTTATTGAGAAACAAGCACAGATTCCCATGTGGGGAGGGGGAAAGAGTCCTCCAATTCTGTTCATCTTTTTAAAGCTGATCACAACCCACTGAATTGATTTCATAAACCCACTGGTGATTTACACATCACAGTCTGAAAAACCGCATAAATACCAGACAGGTAGCAGAAGCTTTACCCTGAGCTCAGGCTGCCAGTCTTCCCCCTCCTGCACACCTCTTCCCCCTATACCTGCACCCTGAACCTGCCTTTGACTTGGTAGACAAGCTTCCCTACAGCTGAGCAGCCCCTTTGTGGCCTAGCGTGAGTGCCACCTTCTCTGCGTGCCTCACAGGCTCCCTCCTTCCCTCTGAAGGAGATTCATTCATCATTCATCAGGCCCTGACAATGCACCAGGCCCCATACCCCAATCTTCCTGCAACCTCACAGCCCTGAGAAGAAGGTATCTTTCTTCCCATTTCTCAGATGACAAGCCTGAGGCTAACAGAGGTAAAGTGACTATGGAGTAAGAATAAATAGGCCCAGCTGGAGTGGCTGAGTTGTTGAGCACTGATTTATGAACCAAGAGCTCACATGTTCAATTCCTGGCCCGGGTTGGTGATTCTATCCCTCCCCCTTCTCTCTAAAAATCAATAAAAACATATATATATAATTTAAAATAATACATAGGACTGGTTTTCCTTTGGATTTGGAGTGTGAATTAAGCAAGGGCATTGGCCTTCCAGAAAATGCTGAGGAAATGCTGAATAGGGTTAACAGGTGGCTCTGGAAGAGAAAGTGCTGGAGACACAGAAAAACAGAAATGAAAATGGACAGGGTGGAAGTGCCCGGCCAGATGGCATCGGGCATCAGCAGGAACAGCTGCACCCAGGGATGCTGACCTCAGGAGAGCCAGGGGGGCTGGGGGCCCCCCTGTGGATCACCCCTGTTGGCTCCAGTCCTAGGTGGGGACAGAGGCTAAAGCAAGAGTCAGATAAGGTGGAGAAGGCCATGCTGCCAGGCCCTCACCTAGTCTTCTGCCTGCGATGAACAAGGGGCTTTATTAAGTAGAATCTGGCTGACATGGCTGCTGGTGGGCAGGGGATGTGCACCTACCCCAAATATTCCCTCACCTCATCCCAGAAGAAGGCCCCTGGGCAGCTGTGGCTGTGGCCCCGCCCACCTGGGGAGTGAGGGAGTGGACCTGCCAGTTGGACAGAGGAAAAATAATTTTGTGATCAAAATGAATTGGGGGGAAAAAGCATGGCAATGACTTTGGAAGGCAAAATGGGGCTATGTACGTGGTGGGGAAAAGGGTATTTTGTGGTAGGAAGATTTGATGAGGATCCCTGCTGTCTGTTCACGGAACAGATCATCAGAGTGCCTACTCTGATGCTCCAAGCCCTGAGGTAAGCAATGGAGAGACAGAAGCCGACAGTATAGTGAGGAGTGAGGGGTAAAGAAACAGTAAGAACAGAGTACCAAGTGTGTTGACTGGCGGACGCACAGGGGCTGTGGAGGCTCAGGGAAGGGTCTCCAGAGACGATGCTTAATCTGGTATCTGGAAGCCTTTTCTCAGGTGGAGGGAGAGTAGAGGGAAAAGCCTCCCCGTTATAGGGACCAGCAACACGAAGTACAGATGATGCAGGTGTTCTGAGGTCTGGGGACCAGAGGATCCGTGACCCATGGTGGGTTCTCGGTTTCCTGCGGGGAAGAATTCAAATGCCAGCATCGTTTAAAGTGAAAGTGGTTTGATCAGTGAAGCAGTGAGACCGAGAATGGGCTGCTCCACCAATAGAGCAGCCTCTTTAGCAGAATTTGCTGCCTTTATTGAGATGCATTTAATCCGGGGTGTATGGAATTCAATAAGGGACAGGAATATTCAAGATCTTCTGGGGAACAGGGTGGAGATTTCTCTGGGGAGCTCAGTCAGCCATTCCGTGCCCTTATATGGGCTTTCTCTTTCCAAACATGATGGTGTGGTGTGTCATTTAGCATGTAATGAGCATATAATGAGGCTAGGGGTTACCACCAGGTGAAATTAGTTGCCGTGTTGGATCAAGCTGGTCTTTGCTGGTTTTAAGCCACAAATTCGTTGTGCGGGTGCTCTTCCTCCCTCCTCACAGCTCCTGTAGTTTTTGCTGATTACAGCTGTACCCTATCTCACAGGGAGGGGAGACATTTACAAGAACTCTGCAACTGTGATTCCCACTGGCTGGAGTGTAGGCTGAATGGAGGTGTGAGATGGACCTGCTTCAAGACCTTGGACAAGTCATGGAACCTCTGACTGCACTCCACTCCCTTAGATATCCAAAGATAGGCAGCTTAAGGAGCATCTACTAAACATCCCCTGGGAGTGAGGCACTGTATCAGGTTGGTGCTGGGCATATGGAGTCAGATGAAAGCTACAAATCCCTACTTTTTAGGAAGCATATGGTCTAGTGAAGAGACAGACACTGCAATGTGTTCTGTGAGAGTTACGAACAAAGCACTCCAGAGAAGGAAGCAATTAATGCTGCTCAAAGAAGAGGGGGTGAGTAGTCTAGGTGTTCAACCAAGTGGAGAGAGAGAAAAACATTTCATATGAAGCAGGGGTGAGGAGAAGAACACACTGATGTAGTCACAGAACCATAAGGGGCCATGAGTGCTTGTACCGGGTGCAGAGGAGCCAAGAGGTGGTTGTGACCCCAGCCTGGGACACACAGATGCCTAGACCCCTACTGTCAGACAGGGAGGGACTGACGTTCCTCTGCCCTCCAGGTTCTTGTAGCTGATCAGATAGACACAAGGCAGATTGGCAAGATAAAATAACCAGGTTTCTTGCCCTGACTGGTTTGGCTCAGTGGATATCTATCCGATAGAGCGTCAGCCTGCAGACTCAAGGGTCCCAGGTTCGATTCTGGTCAAGGGCATGTACCTTGGTTGCGGGCACATCCCCAGTGGGGGGTGTGCAGGAGGCAGCTGATCCGATGTTTCTCTCTCATCGATGTTGCTGACTCTCTGTCCCTCTCCCTTCCTCTCTGTAAAAAATCAATAAAATATATTAAAAAAATATAACCAGGTTTCTTTTCATACATATGTATGAGAACCCCGCATATAGCAGTCAGAGATCCCCGCATGCAGGGGAGGTTCAGAGATAGAAAGAGAACCGGGTACAGAAGACATCCTGAGCTAGGGATGGGGAAAGGTGCCTTGCGGGCGCCAAAGGATTGTTGCAAAATGATAACAACAGCCCTTTAGTAAATAGAAGTTTGCTGTGTCAGGTAGAGCCGTGGGCGCCAACCTTTCGGACCTCACGGACCACCAGTGGTTGGCTGATTAAACATCTACATCACTGATGTAGATGAACTGGAAAAGATGATCGCTGCCCTAGAGTGTGGTCCTGGGTTCAATTGCAGCCGAGGGCATGTACCTTAGTTGCAGGGCAAGTGCGGGAGGCAACTGATCAGTGTGTCTCTCTCTCTCATGGATGTTTCTATCTCTCCCCCTCACTTCCACTCGTTAAAAATCAATGGGAAAATATCCTCAGGTGAGGATTAACAACAACAAATTATCGCTGATAATCTCTTATTATGGGCAAGGCCCCTAATTCAATCTCTTCTAGGTAGTTCAAGGGAAGCGCAGATGTGTCTTGAGCCTGAGGCTAAAACTGCCCTCATCTCAAAACAACCCACATCCCACAGGAGCACGTTTGGGATGGCACATCTGGGATGACAAGCTCTGAACTCGCAGCCTGAAGAGCCTTTGCCTGGGGCCTCAAAGGCAGGCCATCCAAGAATCCACACCGTCTGATGCACGAGAAGCCCAGCCCTCCATGCCACATATTGGGAAACTAAAGCCCGCGGGGCACACGAACTCACTCAGTTGCGTGGTACAGAAAAGGGCAAAAGCGGCCTCCTGACGCCCAGTCTTATGCCTCTTAACGGACACTTAAGACAGCTTGCAGAGCTGAGCTCCCTCATTTGTAAAAATGGACGGAAAGAACCTCCAGCACCTCTAGGAGTTTGGGGAAGACAAGGAATGAGGCAGAAGGATGGGCAGTGGTGGCTGAGCTTAAAGCAGACTGAGTTTGCAAACTCGAGTCACACCTCCCTTCCTCCCTCCTCTCCCAACAGTACCTCCCTCGCGTTCCCGCCTCCTTACACCTCCTCTTCCGGACCCTCCTCTTGGACCCGCCCGCCTCTTCCGGTCCCGCCCCCGAGAGCCACCGCCTTTCCGGTCCCTCCCCTAGGGCCCGCCCTTCCTTTTCCGGCCTCTTCCCCAATCTCCAGAGCTCCTTCTTTCCGGTCCCTACATCAGGCTCCGCCCTTTTAGCTGTCACTTTTCCCGCCATCCCCATTGGCCGAAATCCGAGCCGCACCCTCCAGTTGTGCTGAGACGTGCCCCAGGTTGCCCGTCCCCGGAAGTGACGCTAAGGCCCGCCTCTAAGGAAGTGACGGCAGAAGTGCCCTTGACAGGCGGGAGGGCCGGGCTGTGCATCTCGCGCTGCAGGGAGGTAGGAAGCCCATGTGGGCGGCTGGAGGTGGTGTCACGGCCGAGGCACGCTGCGGGCGCGCTCCCGCGGGGTCCGGCGGTCGAGTGGGCGGAGGCCCCGGGCGGGAGGGCTTGCCCTCGGGAGAGCCGAGGTCCCTGGTGGGGTCGGGTTTCCCCAATTCCGTCAACACATGCGTCCCTTCTTTTTTAGTTACCCCCCACACTCCTGTTTCTGTACCTTTTAGTTCCTCCGTGAATTGTGGTTTCTCTTTCCTGGTTTTTTTTTTACAACCCCCACCCTTTTCCCTTAACTTCCCACTAAAACACATTAAAAGGGATTGATAGTGTAAGGACTTTGCAGACGGCCTAGGGTTCTCATGTTGACTCTTATGTAAGAATAGTTGGGTTACCTTGGGCGTGCCACAACGGAGCCTCCGCTTTCCTATCTGTAATACCGGCAATACTATATGTAGAAACTTTCTCAAAAGTTGGTCTGGGAGGACAATCATGTATATAAGGCACGTGGCCCTTAGCAGTAAATACTGTGTTTTTTCCCCCGCCAATTCTTCTGTTGAAATAACACCGATACCCTGATTTCTTTTTGGTTGTCAACCCAATTTTCCTGTCCTGGTTTGCAATTCCTTCTTCCCTTTGATCCTCATTCTTCACTCACCTCCACTCCGGAAAGCTTATATAATTCCTGGCATTTTGCTCCCAGCCCTGAATCCTGAGCCCCCCGGTCCTCCCACATACCTTGCTCCGGTTCTCTGCTACAGCTCTTCCTGCCTCTCCCCCTCACAGATGGCTCAGCGACTTCTCCTGAGGAGGTTCCTGGCCTCCGGCATCTCCAGGAAATCCCCTCAAGGTCGGTGGGCACCCCTCATCTCCAGGGCGCTGCAGGCCCCACAACACAGTCCTGGTGAGCTGACAGTAACATCCAGCCAAGCCCGGCCATTGCACACCACCAGAGTCTGCACAACAACCTTCAACATCCAGGATGGACCTGACTTTCAAGACCGAGTTGTCAACAGTGAGACACCCGTGGTGGTGGATTTCCATGCACAGTGAGTCCTGGGGCCCAGGAGAAGATGGGGTGTCGCTTGTTCAGATAATTTTGAGTGCCAGCTACGTCTCAGTGCCACGTTTGATGCTTCTCATACATAGACTTGCTACAAATACTGGGAAAACCCAATCTGTGCTCTCAGCGATTGAGTGTCGTCTGGTAGGAGACAGACCAGGAAACAGTCTTGAAAGCTCACTGTGATTAGTGCTGGGAACCACCTGTGTTCTGTATTCACTGCCCAAATGGCTCAGCGTCATGTTCAGCTGAGACCAAAGCAGGGAAAATATAACTTAGAGCAGTGGTTCTCAACCTTGGCTGCACATTAGAATCACCTGGGAATCTTTTTAAAATCCTGATTTCTGGCCGAAACCGGTTTGGCTCAGTGGATAGAGCGTCGGCCTGTGGACTGAAAGGTCCCAGGTTCGATTCCGGTCAAGGGCATGTACCTTGGTTGCGGGCACATCCCCGGTGGGGGATGTGCAGGAGGCAGCTGATCGATGTTTCTCTCTCATCGATGTTTCTAACTCTCTCTCTCCCTTCCTCTCTGTAAAAAATCAATAAAATATATTTTTTAAAAAATCCTGATTTCTGGGCCTCATTCTTTGTTAATAATGTTGTGGAACAAAAATAACAAAGAAACAGAATTGCTGGAGGATGAGTCTAGAATTTAGGATTTTAAAAAGTTTGCCAGGTGATTCTAATGTGCAGCCAAGGTTGAGAACCACTGAACTAGAGCATCATCTGGCTTTGGGTGTATACCAGTTCCTGGGCCTGCAAGTAAGTTTATTTTATTTCTAACATTTTGCCACCCAAACTGGGACGGGATAGCTAAAAGTTTTCAGTGCCACCACCGTAGTGCCCACGCGTGCAGGGAATGGGCAGGAGTTTCTTTTCAGGGCCGTATGAGTTTGTTTTTAGGATGTTTTAGTGCCTACGGCCTACTACCTTTTAGCATGGCCTTCTTCCCTTCTAGACTTTTGGGGCCTGGCTACAAAAAAACTGGACGAACGCCTCAATGAGATTTTCTAGAACAATGATGGCGAACTTTTTGAGCTCGGCGTGTCAGCATTTTGAAAAACCCCAACTTAACTCTGGTGCCATGTCACATATAGTAATTTTTTGATATTTGCAACCATAGTAAAACAAAGAGTTATATTTTTGATATTTATTTTATATATTTAAATGCCATTTAACAAAGAAAAATCAACCAAAAAAATGAGTTTGCGTGTCATAGGTTTGCCATCACTGTTCTAGAAGGAACCAGTGTAGCCTGAGTTACAAGTTGGGAGGCTTTCTGCCAGATCTCTGACAGATTCTTTTGCTTTTTTCCTGTTTTCTCTGACTCACCGTGTCACCCCCGGAAGGCCATCTGATGCCCTTGTACTTCCCTTTCTTCGCTTGTCATAGGAGACAAGGTCTTGCAGACTGGGTTTTGAGGTGTTGAAATCTCTGAATGGAAAGGGTTTTAAAGGCTGAAAATGAAATAGGAGTCAACAGCCAGGGATTCACGGAAGGCAGAGCTGTTCTACCCTCCTGGTATAGTGAGCGCTCCAGAGAGGGCTTCCAAAGTGAATGACAGCCTGGCTGGTATGCCTCTGTGGTTAGAGTGTTGGCCCTCGCACCGAAGGGTCTCGGGTTCGATTCCCAGTCAAGGTTACATACCTGGGTTGCAGGTTTGACCCCCGGCACCAGCCGGGGCACATGCGGGAGGCAACAGATCTCTCCCTCCCTCTTTCCCTTCCACTCTCTAAAAATCAATGTGAAATGAATGATAAATGGGGTGATGCCTTGTGGGGAAGCACGGGACTTGGTTGGAAGGTCTGTAAGGAGGATTCTCTGAAAGGTCGGGGGCCTCTGGGGGGACCTTGCTGAAGGCGGCAGCCCCTGCCTGACTTTCCCAAACAAGTCCCGTGCTTCCCCACAATAATTCATTTTCTTGTCCAATAAGGAAGCAGGGTGTGAGTTTGTTCATTCAGTGCCAGGCACTATCCTTAGTGCACATACCTGGGGATGACAACCTGTTCTTGAAAGCTCACCACCTAGAAACACAGTGTTCAGTGCAGCGATAGCCGCTGACACGGGGCCTGGGGATCACTTGGAGCACAACCTCGGGTTGCAGTCTCCGCTGTGCCTCTTACTAGCTGTGACCTTGCTAGTTTCTTACCTTGCACGGGCCTCCATTTCTCAGTTTTCTTTTCCTTTGCGGGGTGGAGGGTTCTGTGTAGGGAAAGCTGAGCCGGTCCTGGCACAGTGACTGACATATTGTAGACACCGCCCAGCCATTGGTTTCTCCTCCTTTTAGTTCTGAGTCAGGGAAGTCTTAGAAGTCATCCTACAGCTTACAGAGCATGCTTGCCCGCGTTGCCTTCGCTGATTTCTCATCACAGCCCTGAGAGTAGTCTCTTTTTCACATGAGGAAACCGGGCCCCAGAACGATCAGCTGGTTGGCGAGGAGCCTCTCTTTGAACCCAAACCTTTTAACCTCAAGTCCTGTGTTTTTCTACATGACAGCACATTTCTTTTAGCTCTGTCGAAGTAAGTGAAATAACCTTTATAAGAGTCTCAGGATGAGGCCCAGTTACCGAGTCTCCTGGCATTGCCATTTGGCATAGCAGCATTACAGGTTAATATTCAAACACTATCAACAGAGGTAATAAGGGCAAAAGGTCCCTCGGAAAGATGTGGGTCAAGGGCATGTTCTGGGGAGCCTGTAGGTCAGCTGGTGAGTGCTTTTGTGACGGGGTGCTTCCTTTCTCCCCTTCCCAGGTGGTGTGGCCCCTGCAAGATCCTGGGGCCAAGGTTAGAGAAGGTGGTGGCCAAGCAGCATGGAAAGGTGGTGATGGCCAAGGTGGATATTGACGACCACACAGACCTCGCCATAGAGTATGAGGTATGGATGGGCAGGGGATTGCCACAGGGCGGTTGGTTTGGGGCAGTGGTCAGCAAACTGCGGCTCTTTGGCCCCTTGAGCTTGGCTCTTCCACAAAATACCAACTTCTGTGCATGGGCCACGAAGTTTCAATCGCACTGTACGTGCGCGCCCGCACGTGGTATTTGTGGAAGAGCCACACTCAAGGGGCCAAAGAGCCGCATGTGGCTCGCGAGCCGCAGTTTGCCGACCACTGGTTTGGGGGCTGCTTGGGGCCACAGGATGGCTGGTGCAGGAGATGGATGTCTTGGAGACCAGTAAGGGGAGGTGTCCTGATTTTCCTGGGGCTCTCAGTGACTCAGAGCACTTTGCTAAGGTGACTCCATTGAACCTCTCAGCCACGTGTCTCTTTGCCACCTTTAGAAAGTAGAATGCACGACCAGGCGGTCCTCTGCATTCCGGGACGTTGATGCATTCCTTTGAACCCGAATTCATTCATCCACAGGTTCAGTCAGCAGTCGTTTGAGAGCCCTACAGTGTGCCAGGCATTCAGGCTCTGGCACAGATGAGCTCCTTGAACAAGCAGACAGGTCATTTCCATGTAAGATGAGAAAAGACATGCACAAAAGAAGGGACTGATTGTATCGGGGGGCGGGGGTGCCCCGAGCAGGGGACAAGGAAGGCATCATATTAGAGGGACTCTGAGCAGAGCCATGAAGGATGCATGGTGAAGAAGGAAGGGCCAAGAGCAGGGCATACACAAGGACATGAAGTAGTCTGATTTAGAGTCCCTTAAATGCCAGGTGCTGTTACTTGGTGCTGTCCAAATGGCAGTGAACAAAACTGACAAAATCCTGCCTTCGTGGAGCCTACATTCTGGTATTTTAGGTTAGGGTTAGCCTACTTTCTCTAAGGGACCAGGGGGCACATATTTGAGGATTCATAGGGCATTGGTCTCTGTTGCAAATGCTCAACTGTCATTGTAGCACTGAAGGGGCTATAGACAGTATATAAACAAATAGGCATGGTTGTGTGCAAATAAAACTTTATTTACAAAAACAGGAAGCCGTCTGGGTTTGCCGGTGGGCAGTAGTTCCCTGATCCGTATTGTAGATAATAAATGCTATTGAGAAAAATAAATCAGGGAGACGGGGTGAGAGTGCTGAGCCTGGGCCTGGGAGGGTTTCCTTTTGCCTAGGGAAGGTCTCAGGGAGAAGTCCGCATCTAAGACCTGGAGGAAGTAGGGAGTGAACCATGCAGCTATTGAAGAGCAGTCTGGGCAGAGCAGAATCAAATGCAAAGGCCCTGAGGTCAGGGTCTCACAGGTTTGCTCCCAGAATAGCAGGGCCTGTGTGCCTGCAGCAGAGCTTGCTTAAAATCCCAAACCAGATGTTGGTATTTAAAACTCAGAAGATTTCACATGAATATCCAGGTTTCTGTTTCTCTGGAAATACCTGGATCTGGCTGGAATGAATCCCCTCCCCTCCCTCCTTCAGATAACAAGTGACTGAAAGAGGGGCCGCCTCCTCAGAGTTTGGAAGTTCAGGACCAACTCTTCCCAGACCAGGTCAGGCAAAGATGCGCATCCTCCAGCCCAGCGGTTCTCAACCTATGGGTCGCGACCCCTTTGGGGGTCAAACGACCCTTTCACAGGGGTCGCCTAAGACCATCGGAGAACACATATATAATTACATATTGTTTTTGTGATTAATCACTATGCTTTAATTATGTTCAATTTATAACAATGAAATTGGGGGTCACCACAACATGAGGAACTGTATTAAAGGGTCGCAGCATTAGGAAGGTTGAGAACCACTGCTCCAGCCTGTCCTGGAGCAGGAAGTGCAGGTGGAGGGTGGAGCCCGTTGAGCTGGGACTGAGGGAGAATCAGGCTGCCTGGTGCTGGGCAGGGAAAGCCGTTACTAACTGCTGCAGGTGGCGGGGGATGTTACCAAGGTAGACCATCTGTTACCTGGGAGAGAGGAGCCCTCAGTTCTCCTCTTCTTGCGGGAAAGATTTCCATCAAGAGACAAAGTGTAGAAAAGTAAGCAAGAGTTTACTGACCACAGCAAAAACACATTAAGGACATGGAAACAGGATCATTGCTCTCCCAACTGCCAGGCTCATGGGGTCCCTAGAGGTCAGGGGACATGTGCCTGAGGGGGGAGGCACCTTCATTTTCAGGGGTTTTAAAGTCTGGATGTTTAGGGGAGGTCTTAGGGGCAGGTCAGTAAAATATTCAGCTTTATGCTGATTACCAAAATTAGATTTTTTCTCTTAATTTGTCTGTCCTTGGGTGTGGTTGGCAAATGGCACTTAATTGGATTTCTGTTATTTGTATCCCTGTGTAGGGTGATTTAAGCTATTTACTCTCTGGTTGGTAAGAAGTGCAAACCTTTTACTCTTCTTTTTTTTTAAAATATATTTTATTGATTTCAGAGAGAGGGAGAGAGAGAGAAACATCAATGATGAGAGAGAATCATTGATCAGCTGCTTCCTGCACACCCCACACTGGGAATCAAGCCTGCAACCCGGGCATATGCCCTGACCAGGAATCAAACTGAAACCTCCTGGCTCATAGATCGATGCTCAACCACCGAGCTGCGCTGGTCAGGCAAAGCCATTTACTCTTAAGTGTCCTTGGTTTAGGGAAAATAGGATTTACGAGGTGGCTGTAAGTGCTGTTTAACTATCTGCCTTAATTTCCCTATTCCGCTTGTTCCAGAATTTTCCTAGCTTTTTACGATTCTAGAACACCCATGGCACTGGGGCAGCCGCTTACCAGAGCTTGGGGGGGCGAGTCACTGTATTTTTCAAAAGCTCTCCCACTGATCACTCAGTCAAAGGAGCACTTGTCTGACCATTCAGATGCCCCTAGCTTTCCCTACTTGCCCTCCGTCCCCCAGAGGCCCACAGCAGCTGGGAGAGTGAGGGTGTGGCCTTCTGGTGTGAGCTTAGGGCTGGAGCTCCTGGGCATCCCCAGGGCGATGGGCAGGCTGAAAGTCTTATGCTCCCTCTGGCACTGCCCGACACCACAGCTTCAGGCTCAGCCAGTGGAACCTCAGCAGACACAGCCATATGCCAGGAACTGTGGTGACAGTGCAGATGAAAAGAGAGTAACCCAGTCCTTGCCAATGTGGTCACACTGGTGTGAGAGCTCCCAGGCCACCCCACCTACATTCCAGGGACCTG
>NW_005871766.1:90954-94629 GCF_000147115.1 Myotis lucifugus | reverse complement strand
AGCCCAACCTCCTTGTTTTGCCAAGCCCTGGGCAGATGTCACTGCAAGGCTAGGAAGCTCCAACAGGAATGCTTCCTGACCCTCCCCCAGCCCTTCCTTCCTTCCTTCCTTCCTTCCTTCCTTCCTTCCTTCCTTCCTTCACACCTGTCCTTTTGGAAGAGAGCCTGAGGAAGCCGTGGCAGCTAAGAAATCCAAAGTACCTCCTGGGATAGCTTCCTCCAAGGCCTGAGTGCTTTTCCAAATGTTGGATAAACTGCTTAAAAGTATATGCATGGAATTAGGCACATCTTCCCCAGCCCTTCTGACAGCCCCCATGCCCAGCACACCCTCATGGGTCTCTTTCCTCACACAAATGCCCCTCCCCTCACATCCCACTTTTTTTTTTTTTTAATGTTTTTGTTGATTTTTAGAGAGAGGGGAAGGGAGAAGGATAGAGAGATAGAAACATCAATGAAAGAAACATCATGGATGGACTGCCTCCTGCACGCCCCCTACTGGGGATCGAGCCCCAACCTGGGCATGTGCCCTGACCGGGAATCAAACCAGCGACCTGTTGGTTCTTGGGTTGACGCTGATCCACTGAGCCACACCAGCCAGGCTCACATCCTACTTCTTATGCTTGGAGTTTTACCCTTTTATCTCCTAATCTTACAGAGTGCCCTTCAAAAAGCATTAGGAAAACAGCTAAGAGGGAAAGTCACCTGTAATCTTACCATCCAAACGCAGCCACTGCCAACTTTTAGGGTCCCTCGTTTGGGTTTTTTGTTAGTTTTTTTTTTCATTTTCATGTTCCATATAACTTCATAGATAGTCCATAGCTGGAATGTACTATATACTTCAGTCACTACCATATCCCCTGTTTTGAACGTCTTCTAAGTCAGTGCTTCTCAAACATGAATATGACCTGGGATGTTGAAGAGCAGACTGATTCAGTAGGTCCGGGTAGGGCCCAAGATTCTGCATTTCTAACAAGCTTCCCGGTGATGCCACTGGGAGTCTGGGACCAAGTATCGAGGAGCAAAGTTCCTGGCTGATGTGGCTCAGTGGTTGCGATCGACCTATTAAAAATTTACCCAATCCACCCGGAGGCCACAGTTCAATTCCCGGGGGAGAGAAGCGGGGAGGTGCAGGAGGCAGCCGATCAATGATTCTCTCTCACATTGATGTTTCTGTCTCTCCTCTCCCTTCCTCTTTGAAATCAATAAAAATATATTTTAGGAAAAAAGTTAAAGCCTGGGCTGGCCGTGGGCCATGATCCTCCTCACCTGTCAACGAGAGGGTTCCCTCGTGGTGGTTTGGAAAAAATTTTAATGACGTGTATCCACAATTACAGCATCATACTGAACAGTTTCAGAACCCTAAAACCCTCTGTGCTCCCCTTTTCTCCCTCCTCCCCGTGAGCCCCTGGCAGCCACTGACCTTTTTCCTGTCTCCTCAGTGTTGCCTTTTCCAGAAGGTCATGGAGCTGCATTTGATTTTTTTCAATAGTAGTTTCCCCAAGAATCTTCCTGTATCTAAAAGCTTTTACAAAGCACTTGGCTTTTCTCGTTTGAAGCCTGGCATCCTTTCAACGCTTCTCTGCTTGTGCTTCCTAGCCCTGCGGGGACTTGGTATTTACCTCCAACTCCTCGTTCTTGGGCCGAGGTACCGGGTAATTTGATCACTGCTTCACCAACAGCCAAGTCAAATCCCAGCTCCACCCCTTGTCGCTCAATCTGTGTGCCTCAGTCTTCTCGTCTTGAAAATGACCCCAACTTGAGGCAAGAATTTATGAGATCACACACACAAGTGGGTAGTGGCACTTAAAAAGCGCCCGATATGTGGCAGCCAGGGTGACAGTCATCTCTCCCTTTGCATTAGTTCTGCAATTAGCTAGGAGGAGGTCGCCAGTCCCTTGCAAAGCCTAGCACTGTGCCTGTCCCTTGGTAGATCCTTAGCAATTGGAGGAAACTGGGGTGAGACGGCTTTCAGGGGCATGAGGTCCAGGAGAATGTGCCCGGGACCTATGTGCACTTCCCGGAGGCCGTGTTTATAGGCACCAGCCCCCTCCTGATTTGTGAGCCAAACTCAGGATCAGCAAAGCCATATCCTCCTCCTTGGGGGTGAGGGGAGCCCAGTCACAGCCCCAGTACCCCTGCAGTGCTGGGAAAATCCAGGCTCTGGCATGCCCGTGGCTCTGTGTATAAGTATAAGTTTATGTGTCTGTGTATAAGTTTAAACTTCAAAGGACGTCCTTGATCAGTAATGACAGACCTTGGTTGTCATGAAAATACAGTCATGGTGTGTATGCTGTACACCCAGCGGCTGCGCGATCTGTATGTGCGAGCACATGTGTGGCTGCACGTGCCATCATGACAGGACTTACCTGAAGTTCTTGAGGAAAACAAGTCCACTTCAGTCCTGCTTAGAGGACACGTAGAAACAATTCGGTCACTGCACATGCAATGACATACAGCTTTTGTTTCTATGAAGAAACAGAGGACAAAGCCCTGGCCAGCCAGGTAGCTCAGACAAACAAAAAAACACTGATAATTAAAAAAAGAGAGGGCAGGGTGCGATCCAGCAAGGGCCAAGTGAAAGTGCTTGAAAAGTTGCCAGATTTGAGGCCGCTCCCTTCACAGACCACTAGAGGGTGCAAAAGATCAAAGCACCAGCCCTGTGATCTTACCATCAAACCATGTGCCTCAGTGGCCCCTGGTGCATCCTGGAGCATGCTTTTCTGGGCCCTGCCCCTGTCTGGAGACAGGGCGCGCCACGTGCTGGACCCTTGCACTTCACGCCATCACCCAGGCCAGAGTCAAGAGTGACAAGGACAGGAACTAGTGACATGTGGTCTGCCCACACATGCCACCCACATCAGCCCCAGGCTGATCCTTAAGGGCCCTGAAGACACTAACCAAGACAGGGACCCTGTCATCTCACCTGCTGCGTTTGTCCCCAGAGGCCCTTAGGAGAGGGGGCCAGGCCTGCCCCATGAAGTCTGAGTGGCCTGCGGTTCTTTGTAACTGACATACGTACAGCTGAACATTGTAAATGCTAAGACTGGCTCCTAAGGATGACTCCTGGGCAGGACAGCACCCGGGATAAGTGAAGACCTGGGATGTTTGTCTAAATCACTGCTGTAGTTAACTTTGTGGAAGATAAGTCAGTGTTTATCTTGTTGTGTTTATATATTTTTTTCCAAATGGCCACCAGTGGCAGGCAGGGAGCCCAGGGAACAGAAAATGCTCATTACCGTCAGCAAATCGTGTTACAGAGCATCATGGGCCTTATTTACATACCATGTCATCTATGCAGGTCCCCTGAGGGAGCTTGAGAGGACGCCTCATAGGCCAAGAATGCTGCCGCCAACCCCCATACTAAAGAAACGCCAGGCCATATATTGCTGAGCCCTCTTCCCACACTGTCCAGTTCCAGTTGGTGACTTTCTGGACCCTTTTAACCGTCATGGCGTTGAGCTGAAGTGGTTCTCATGGGGCCCTGGGTTAGACTGTCCTGCCCTGCCCTAGGCAGCCATCATATGCTGAGTGCCCACTGTGTACCAGGCACCGTGCCAGGTTCTCACACTGCTGGCGGCCCTGCCAGGTGCAGGCACTGCGCTGAGATCTGCATTATTTCGTTCAGCCCCCCACAGCCCTCTAAATATGAGTCCTGTTAAGTGTCTTCCGGGTTTTG
>NW_005871766.1:57421-90761 GCF_000147115.1 Myotis lucifugus | reverse complement strand
TTTCAGAGCCAAGCTCCCAACCCATTCAGCTCTGTATGTAACCTTTAGTCCCTTAACCCACCACGACAACTAGATGCTACCTCCCCTGTTTGATGGAAGAGGAAGGACCCTGAGCTCCAGAGGAGTGTGACCTGGCCGGGGCCCCCAGCCAGTGAGCCGCAAAGCCAGGTTCAGACTCCATCTCCTGGTCTCCCCTATCCCAGGCTGCCCCCCGGGAGAGTTCTCTTAGCCCCTCAGCTCTGCCCCGCCCCAGCCGGGCCTGCAGCTGCATGGGTTATTTTAATCTCCTGTCATTCCAGCCAAACCACTGGGCCAGTGAGTCAGTCATGCGGTTGGGGGAGGAAGGGTACTTCTGGGAGCCCACAATGGAAAAGCTTCTGGGGGGGGGGGACCTCCAGCCCTGCAGTCCCCCTGCACCAAGGGAAGGGGCCCGCCCAGGGCTGGGGCAGTCACTGCCCTGCATGAGCCACCAGCCTTCCCCACAGAGGCCTGGGGATGGCGACTGAACAGTTCACGTCACCTCTGAATGACTTGGTCTCCCTTTTCCCCTCTGTCTAGGTGTCGGCTGTGCCCACCGTGCTAGCCATCAAGAATGGGGACGTGGTGGACAAGTTTGTGGGCATCAAGGATGAGGATCAGCTGGAGGCTTTCATGAAGAAGCTGATTGCCTGACAAGCAGGAAAGAACCCTGATGCTCTTGCCCGCTGGGGCCCCGTGGTCCTGGGAGGACCCTGATAGAACTCAGTCCTGTGCAGGCCCTTCCCGTCTCCTCCCTTCTGTCTGGCCCCTGAGGGCCCATGTTTGGAGACCAGGCCTCCAAGCACGGATCCTCCAGTGCTTCCAGCCCGGCTGACTGCCAGGGTGGCCGCCAGGGGAACGGTGCTGCTGCTGAGCTGGGGACAGCGGTCTCCCACACTCTCAGTGTCTGCTCCCTCTAGGGCTGTCGCAGCTCTCCCAAGGTGCTTGGAGAGCCTGGGCCCAGTAACAGCTTGTCCTCATCTCCCCGGGCCCTTCTGATCCTAACCCCGGTGCCTGGCTCATCTGCCTCCTGCATTTTTCTTTCCTGCTGTTGTTTTGTAAAAAGAAACCCAAACAAGTGAGAGTAATATATAATTCTCTCATTTTTTGTAGGTCTGTAATAAAGAACTTTATGTGATCCTTCTACCTCCTGCTGTGAAGAACAGACCCTGGGCCCCACACTAAATTACTCTGTAGCCACCACCCCCTCCCCAGCCCCCACCCCCAGGCCACCTCCCTTCTTTCCTCCCAGGCACCAGGGCAATGAACACATTGGGCTCAGGGAGTCCTGCAGACTCAGACTCCACCCTCCCTCACCATTAGCAGGCCCTTTGGTTCTCTGAGCAGGAGGCTCTGCTATGAACAAATGAGTCCAATAAAATGGAGGTTTGCACTGTCGCCGGCTTCCATCTGTGGCTCTGGGAGCATTTGAGACCCCTTTCCAGCCTGGGCTGCTCTCCCCCTGTCTCTGACTTCCCACCACCCACTTGCCCTTGATCAGCCCTCTCCCTACTAACACTTGTCAGTGATGGCCACTGTTCTAGGGACACCTTCACACACACATTGGCCCCATTATACAGATGAGGACACTGAGGCTCACAGGCCACAGATCCAAGGTTTCTACCCAGACATGTTTGTCTCTGAAGCCTGGGCTGTTACAACTGGTCCCCTTAATCCTCTGGGGCCTCCTTCTCTACTGACTGGCACATGGCCACTCCCGTGTGACGCCAGGCCCCTGAGGGAGCCCGCTGGCTGTCCATACTGCAGGAACCCCTCAGCCTTGGGGCTGGGCTCTGTTCTCAGCTCCCTGAGGCCCACAGAGGAGGGCCGGGCAGACCAGGCTGCCAGCTGAGGGGCCTGCCTCCATCTCCTTCCTAGGTTTGAGCTGCCCCTTGGCTGGGTTGCCCAGATGGGTGCCAGATATCCAGGAGCCATGGGTGCTGGACAGCAGAGTATCCTAGCACCCTCCCCCTAGGTCCTGGGTGCTATGTCCACAGCTGTGTGCACAGTTCTCAGTGGCTTGCCTGTTCCCATCGGAGCTACCTGAGTTACTCAGGTCTTTGAGGGGTCCGCCCAGGGACTGCCTTGGGAAGGCTGCTGTGATGATCAAAAGAGCGGGGTTGCCTCAAAAGTGGGGTGTGGGGCCTGTGGCCTCAGAAAGACGACGGGCCTGGGATCTCAAAGGCCGCGGAGGGGAAACAGACCAGCAACTGGCGATGGTGGAGAAAGAGCCATGTGTCATGAGTGAGAGCACTTCCTGGGTGCCAGGCACTGGTCTGAGCACCTCGCCCCCAGCAGCCGCCCTAGGTGAGCATTCCCCTTGTTCCTGTTTACTCATGAGAGCCGCTCTGAGAGTGTGAGGACCTGTCCAAGACCATGAAGCTCACAGGTACCTGGGCTGGGGTTCAAGGCCAGGCAGGCCGGCCCCTCCCCTATCAGCTTATAAAGTGTAGTGAGATCTTAATCCCACAACCGGCCGATGAGGCAGGTAGTGACAGCTCGTTTTATGGAAGAGGCACTGATGCCAAGCTTTCAAAGACACCCAGAGAGTAAGGGGCAGGGCCAGAATCCAGGTCCCAGGCACCCTGACTCCCAAGCCCGGGCCCTTCCCACTACACCCACTGCCACTCCTTAAAAGGTGCCCCTTGCCAAGCGATTTCCACACACATTACCTCATTTAATTCCTCTCTTGTGAGGCCAGCATTTCTATGTCACAGGTGAAGAAACTGGTTCAGAGAAATTCACTTGCCCAAGGTCACATCTAGAAAGTGACAGTGCCAAAAAATAATAAGTGACGAAGCCAGGTTTGAGCCCAGGTGGGGGTCTGGCCTCACTGCCCTGGGTAGGTGTGGAGAAGGCCTGGCAGAGGCCTGGCAGGGCCTCAGCTCCCTCTCCTTAAAAGGTGTGCTGGTGCGAGGTGAGCTGGTGGCCATGACCTCCCAGGTTGGCAAGTGTTGCCCGTAAAGCTGCTCCTGGCCTGAGTCACTGGCCGTGAGCACACAATCCTCAGGGAGATCCCCTTTGACTAATTCCACGGCACTGAACTCACCAGGCGCTGCTGGCTCTGCAGCATTGCCCCACTGCTGCCCTGTGGGTGCCACCTCGGCTCCTGGGCCTGTGGCAGAGGGGTTGGCAGTGCAGCTGCAGGGCCCGTGGTCCTGCTGGGGGGCACGGGCACCTGCCTCCTACGCTCTGAAACACAGATACCTGCTGAGCCCAGGAAAAGGGGTCACAGGCTCCCCCAGCCACTGCCGTCCTGGGTGTGGCTTCTGGGTATTTATTCTTCTGATGCCCAGTCTATCCAGTTGGCCTGGGGGCAGGAGGTGGGGACGGGAGCTTGAGTTTGTTGTGCTGGCTCCCTCACTGGTGCTCTCTGCTGTCACCCCACCACACCCCTGCCAGGCAGTTCTCCCCACTTCCCAGAGGAGCATACCGAGCGCAGTGGGATGGCAGTGGATGGCTGAGACCCGCTTCAGCTAGGAATGCTCATCATCCGAGAGTGTTAGCCGTTCTCAGAAGCATTTGGATGAATGGCTGGTGGCCACCACCGTGAGTTCCTTCTAAACACGCGGAACACGGGAGAGTGACCAGGCCCTCAAGAAGCTGATGCTCAAGACATCAGAGCAAGAGGCTGCGGGCCACTCCCGGGCCAATGGCAGCGCCGAGGGGAGCTCAGGTACCTTCCAGTCTCCCGCCTAAGGGCACAGAAAGGGGCGTGCGCCCAGGTCACGGTGTGCGTGTGAAAGGGACTTGGAGCCAGTCCGAGTTCAGCCAACCCGAAAATGAAAATGAGAGGTGAGCGAGGAGGGCCGTCTCTGGGGCCCGGACATGTTCGGGATGTTGACAGACCTGCCGCCAGTCCCTTCCCAGCAGTCCCCACCTCGGCCACCGGAACCGGGGGAAAGTTTCTCCGGAAAGTGAAGGTAGTTCTGGCCAGACCTCCGGAAATCCCGAATGTGCAGGCCCGGGGCTGGGAGGGTCCAGAGAACAATGCTGGGGCCGTGTCCATGGCTGACAAGGACGCTGGGGGGCAAGCAAGCTTCCAGGCAGCTCTGCAGTTTCTGGCTCCTGCCTGGAGACCTGCCCCTGACCCAGGCCCCAGCACTGGCTTCCATGGCCCGGAAATCTGGCCACTGTTGTTCCAACAGTGTCACCTCTCCAGCCACCTCCTGACAGCCTTTCGGAAGCTGGGGGTCGCCACTGGGCACCCCATAGTTGTGTGCAGGGAGAATCTGACCTGGGTTCAAGTCCTGACTTTGCCACCCACCGGTGGTGTGACCTTGGGCAAGTAGCCTCGCCATCCTGAAGCTCATTGTCACATCAGTGAATGGGGATGATGATGGCTCGCACTGGCCAGACGGGTGCTATGTGTCATCTCACTGCAATTTCACAATAGACAGCGACTATTATTGTCACCATTTTACAGACGAGGAAACTGAGGCCCAGGAAGCTGAAGTCAGTCGGCATTGACAGGTGTTGGAGCTCAGGTCAGAACTCAGTTGTGTTTGACCCCATAGCCTTTGTGTTCTTACCCATGAGCTGCACGGCTTTCCCATTGAGGCCAAGATTTTCACCAGTTTGAACTTTTTTTTTTCTAGAAAGGCAGACTGCCACGTGCAGCGCCTCATTTGGATGTGTCTGGAGCAGGGGTCCTCAAACTACGGCCCGCGGGCCACATGCGGCCTGCCAAAAACATTTGTTTTTTTACTTCAAAATAAGATATGTGCAGTGTGCATAGGAATTTGTTCATAGTTTTTTTTTTAAACTATAGTCCGGCCCTCCAACGGTCTGAGGGACAGTGAACTGGCCCCCTGTTTAAAAAGTTTGAGGACCCCTGGTCTGGAGTCTTGGAAGCTTGACTACCCTACGTTCTCCTACAAATGGACCTTGAGAGCTTCTTTGGAGGTTCTAGCAGGGGAGCGCAGCTACTCGTATACCCTTGACCCAAGACTGGTCCTCTCCTCTGGGGGGAAGGTCGTCCTCTTCGACCGACCGAGCGCGCAGCTTTGGGAGGGACGCACATGGATCGGTGAGGGAGGCGGGGGACACCCGCCTAGCCAGCCAGATCAGCCGAATCAACCCTGGCGATCAATGGGGTGACAGATGTCGCAGCCAGATCGCCCTCACATCCACCAGTTTGAACTTTAGTCGCACCATCTACAAACAGGTTAATACCAATCATTACCAAATGAGGTCATGGCAACGCGGGTAGAAGCCTTGTGGTACCTAGTAGGAGCTCAAGACGTGTCCATCAGCCTGCATTTCCCTCCCCACGCTTCCCCCTACTCTAAGCTGCGTCTTAAACAGGAAACACCAGGCTTCCCGAGATAAGGACCATAGTACCCACCAGGGAGGAGCCCGTCCTTGTGCCAGGCTGAGGGCCTTACATGTGGCTCTGTGTCCTGGCCCTGCACCACCCCCTCCTGCTCCAGAGCTGGCTCAGCGGTGCCTGTGACTCAGGCAGCCCCGGGGAGTTAGAGGTGGTGACCTCACCCTCGGAGAATGCCCACTGGAATTCACCCTGAGTCTGGTTGGCCCACTGTTCTCCATGCCTCCCTCCAAGCCAGCCCGCCACACAGAGCTGCTGATGGGAGCACCTCTTGTGAGCTAGGTCACCCCTGTTACACAGATGCTAATTATTAATTGGGGGTGAGCCGGTTCCCCACCCTAGGCCAGCTTACTGGGTGACCACAGGCAAGGAGCTGTCTCTCTCTGGTCTGCAGTCCAGCATCCATCCCTTGGTGCCCCACACTGCCCAATGCTCCACCCACATCTAACCCTCCCAACACCCTCTGAAGGTGGCAATTGTTCTCATTTCACACGTGAGGAAACTGAGGCCCAGAGAAGTGGTACATGCCCAAGATACAGCCTGGGAAAGGGCCTGGACCCATTCCCTCATCCCTCCCCTTTGCCACAATGCTACCCCAAGGACAGTCAAATAATCATTCTCATGCCAAGAGGGGGGACTTTGGGCCTCCCTCTTTTACCTGCCTCTCCCACCGAGTCCTGGCAGGAGGCAGGACTTTGCTCAGGATCTATTCCTAAGGTTGGAATGTTCCCTCCAGTCCCAACATGCGACCTCACCTCCTGACCTCAGTCGGCTGGTGTGTGAGGGCCTCTTTGCGGCTGCCTGGTGCCGGAATTAGGAATTCACGCTCAAGGCACTCACAGCAAACACATCGATGCAATCTAACGTAGAAAGGTCACAGTAGAAACAACACTTACCATCAGGAAGAGAAGCACAGAAATGAATGAAGTCCTCAAGCCGAGCAAATCTGTAAGGGCTGTCAGGCGAACCATGGAGAGAAGGTGACCTTCCAGAAGGGTTTTTGTCTTGGGCATGGGGGAGGGGACAACGGGAAAAGGGGTCAAATACAGGTGATGGAAGGAGACTAGACTTCAGGGGAGGAGCACACAATAGAGTGAGCAGATGTTGTATTATAAAGCTGTACGCCTGAAATTTACATAATGGTATATAATATTATTAATATAATGTGAGTCCAATGAAGTTAATAAAGAGTCCTATATAATAAAAGCTTAATATGCTAAGTGTCCAGTCATCTGGTTGGCTGTCCAGCCAATCAAAGCATAATATGCTAATGATATGCGAAGGCTGCTCAACCACTTGCTATGACGTGTACTGACCACCAGGGGGCAGACACTCCAACTAGTAGGTTAGCTTGCTGCTGGGGTCCGCCAATCAGGACTGAGCAAGATGGGCTGGACATGCCTGGAGCCCTCCCTGGCTGGCAAACCTGCGCCCCTCCCTGGCCCCAATTGTGCATTGGTGGAGTCCCTTGGCCTGATCTGGGACCTCTCAGGGGATGTCAGAGAGCCAGTTTCGGCCCGATCCCGCAGGCCAGGCCAAGGGACCCCACTGGTGCACAAATTTGTGCACCGGGCCTCTAGTAAGTAAATAAATGTGAATGAGAGAAATTAATAGGGAAAAAAAGGGCTTTGTTTTGCATCATTGAATAGAAGTTAGCCTAAGAGGCAAGCAGTGGGAAGAGCATTCCAGGCAGAGGGAACAGCATGTGCAAAGACACACAGGTATATGATCTGTCCAAGGAGGGAGTCTGAGATGCAGGTGGCCAAGTGGGGCCCCACTGGGGGGGATGGAGGCAGACTTCCCCCTCAGTTTTCTTCATCTCTCAGGGTTGAGAGATTGACAAATGTAATGTCAGAGCACAGTGCTGTTATGTGCTACGCATCCTATTAAAACATTCTAGGCATGTTCATTATCTTGCTGGGGCTGCCATAACGAAGTGCCACAGACTGGGGGGATTCAACAACAGATACTTATTTCTCACGGTGCTGGAGACTAGAGGTCCAAGACCAAGGTGTCAGCAGGTTTGGTTTATCCTGAGGTCTCTCTCCTTGGCTTGCAGATGGCCCCCTACTCACAATTTCTTTCATCTGTGCTGGTTCAAACCTCCTGTCTCTTTGTCCAAATTTCCTTTTCTTACAAGAACACCAGTCATGCCTGGCCAGCATGGCTCAGTAGTTGAGCGTTGACCTATGAACCAGGGGGTCATTGGTTCGATTCCTGGTCAGGGCACATGCCAGGGTTGTGGGCTTGATCCCCAGTGTGGGGTGTGCAGGAGACAACAGCTGATCAATGATTCTCTCTCATCATTGATGTTTCTATCTTTCTCCCTCTCCCTTCCTCTCTGAAGTCAATAAAAATATATTTTTTTAAAAAAAGAACACCAGTCATATTGGATTAAGGCCCACCCTAATGGCCTAGTTTTAACTTAATCAACTCTATAAAGGCCCTACATCCAAACACAGTACCACACTTGGCGTGCTGGGGGTTAGGGCTTCAACACATGAATTTTGGGGAATTTTGGGGAGGATACAACTCAGCGCATAAGAGCCTGTTACATGGCTTAATAATGGCAGCGAATAGACAGAGGTTTCAGGCACTGCTCTAACCACTACAGTAACTCCTTCGGTGCTCATATGACCCTAGGACAGTGATGGCGAACCTATGACACACGTGTCAGAGGTGACACTCGAACTCATTTTTTTTTTTGGTTGATTTTTCTTTGTTAAATGGCATTTAAATATATAAAATAAATATCAAAAATATACATCTTTGTTTTACTATGGTTGCAAGTATCAAAAAATTTCCATATGTGACACGGCACCAGAGTTAAGTTAGGGTTTTTCAAAATGCTGACACGCCGAGCTCAAAAGGTTCGCCATCACTGCCCTAGGAGATAGGTCCTTATCAGCTCCGGTTTGGGGATGAGGACATTGAGACACAGAGGACTTTAGTTTTGGCCTCAGTTCACACAGCTGGGAAGGCGCAGAGGCAGGATGTAAACCTGACAGTCTGACTCCGGGGTCCTGCTCTCCTCACTCCCTCCCTTCACAGCCTGATTGCCACCCCATAGCACCAGCTCCCTGCACCCCACAACCACCCTCTCATCCATCCCAGCCCAGGGAAATCTCTCAGGGAGGGTCACACCCTTAACCTTTGCCCCATTTCCCAATATTTAGGTATTTTTCAGTTAACGTTTTTGTCCATTACTAATATAAATGAAGTTGGAATCAACAGATTTGGACATAGAGCTTATTTCTTCTTTTGGATTTTATGGGTTGGGATTTCCAGGGCACATCTCATTTTATTGTCCCTGAGCGTCTGGACGGAACGTCCCCAAGTGTGAAAATGGAGCTGGGTTCCCTCCAAGCATCTGCACCTCCCACTTGCTGGTTTACTTTGGGGGGAGGGGGCTGGAGGGGAGGCTGAGCAGCAGGAATGTCATCTGACCTGCCCCACCTCCCCACCTCAATCCACCTCTGCCTTAGAAAGTTCCAGGCCCCAAAGTCTTGTGTTTCTGAGACCCTGAGTCCAAAGCAACCATTCATATAAGGATCTGGTTATGGTTATGGATTTGGGTGGTACCTGGAATGTGCATTCTTAAAGCCTTAGTGATTGGAACAGAGAGTACAGCTCTTAAGACCAAAGCCCTTTCCAAGCCCAACCTAGTACACCTCTTCCTTGAGGATCCTTCATGTCCCTACCCTACCCAGGGGCCGGGCACAAAGGAGGGGCACAGGACTCTGCAAGATAGATAGATAGATGAATGAATGAATGAATGAACGAACGAATGAATGAATGAATTGTGTAACTTTACCAAGGAGTTCCATGCCAGGACCCGTGCCTGGTCCGAACATTTATCCCACTGCCCAGACCCCATCACCAAGGCCCATCTCTTCTCACCAAGGAGACCTGGCTGGGCCCCAGCACCTCTGCCACTTCCCACAGTGTCCCTGTGTCCTCTCTGTGTCCCTGAGCCACTGTGTGTCCTCCCTCCCCGTGAAACAGGCCTATTTATTGTTCCCATATTATTTCCCGTATTAGTCATTCCATGTCACAGGGTCCCTATAATGTTGAGATAAGGGAGGGGAAGTACCAAGTCTGGATGAGGAAAGAAAAATGGAAGTCCAGAGGGGGCAGGGGCCTTGCAGAGGTCAACCAGCAAGCAAGAGAGAGGTGGCTCTGGGCTCCCACTGCCAGTCTTGGGGTTGCTGTTGTTGGAGGCTGGCAAGGAGGCTGAGGGGAAGAGATTCTTTCTGAAGGAGAGGAGGGAACAGGAACTAGTCCCCCAGGGCTCCCTACCCCCTGCCAAGTCCCTTCCAGGCCTGCACTTGATTGCCCAGCTGAGCCCCCTACTCGGCCCAGGAATGACTCTCAGTGGCCAGAGATGGGGACTGGCTGCCCATGGCCCTGGTGTTTGCTCAGCCCTTGACCCTGACCACTGAGCCACAGCCAGGCCGATGCCAGGACTGCAGCTCTCAGACCACAGAGCAGAGGTTCCTCCTCAGCACAGGGAAGAACGCAAGCTCTGCTGGGCCGGGCCAAGCCCTCCCTGTCCGGGCACTGGCCTCATGGGCTCCAGGAACAGGCGGAGAGGCTGGCCCCCTGGACAATGGCCCAAGAGGAAGAGGCTGGCGGGGGGAGAGCTGGGTCATCGCAGCCTGGGCAGCCTGGGAAGATGAGGCTGTTTGTGCACGTGAGGCCTGGGGGGTGTGCTTGGCCTCTGATGTGTCCCCTCCAGAGGCCGCAGTTCCCAGAACTCTGCTCTCCCCACGTCATGAACCTCAGGGCAGGAAAGCCCTGGGAGACCAGTTCCCACTGCTGGGTTTGCAGAGGAAACCAGGCCCAGGGAGGGGAGGGGTAGGGCGGGGAGTGGGGGCCCTGAGCGGGCAGCCAGCGGGGGGGAGGGGTGGCTAAGTCAGAAGGTGGCTCTTCAGAAACGCCCTTGAGGCCTCTCTCCCTTCTCCAGCTGTCCATCAACCAGAATGATGCCATGTGTCCACACATTTGTCTCCCTGACCAGGCCCAAAGCTCTGGGGGGTGAGGCTGGCTTTCTCCTTCAGGACAGGAGTGACCCAGGAGTCTGTGGCAAAGTGGACTGAACTCCTGGCCCCCC
Organism: Myotis lucifugus; assembly: GCF_000147115.1. Lineage (NCBI taxonomy): Eukaryota > Metazoa > Chordata > Mammalia > Chiroptera > Vespertilionidae > Myotis > Myotis lucifugus. Next base: position 80,301 of record NW_005871766.1, on the reverse strand, counting down.
GGCGAGTGTCCTTCTGATGCTCCTGTCCCTCACCCCACCCCTGCCCCCACTGTGTCTGATTTCTGGACAGTAAGAGAGTGATTTTTATGTTTTCTTTTCTGTTAATCCTTGCCTGAGGGGTTTTCCCATTGACTTTTTTTTTTTTTTTTAAAGAGAGAGAGAGTGGAAGGGAGAGAGAAACACCGATATGAGAGAGACATATCAATTGATTGTCTCCTGCACATGCCCCAACCAGGGCCGGGATGGAGCCTGCAACCCAGGTATGTGCCATTGACAGGAATCGAACCTGGGACCCTTCAGTCCACGAGCCCACGCTCTATCCACTGAGCCATACGGTCCAGGGCAAGAGAGACCTTTTAGATGCTCAGACTCTGAGCCAGAGAGCATTGTCTCCTCTTAAGGAATCTCACTGAAAAGCTCAGGGACAATGGCACAGGCCCCGGGGAGGATGGGGGTGGGGTCCTCAGAGACTAGGGACTTGATCTAAGGCCACCAACCATCCTGGTTTGCCTGAGACTTCAGGGGGTTCCCGGGACACAGGACTTCGAGTTCTAAAAGTGGGACAAGTCTAGATTCTGTTGCTCACTGTCTAACTACACGTAAGTCACGTCACCTCTCCATGTCTCAGACGTTTAGGAAGAAAATGGGGTTAATATCTACCCTATGTTCCCCAGGTTGTCATGAAGCTCTTAGGAGCCTGTGAACTGAAAGTTAGAATGTGCTACATCCCAGCAGATGTCACTGAGGTTTGTTTTCTCTGTTAGTAATGGACATCCTGGTGAAAGGCCTTTCCCTCCTACTGCCTGAAAGCCATTCATTCGCCAAGAAGCAATAATCAGCACCTACTACAGTGATGGCGAACCTATGACACGCGTGTCAGAGGTGACACACGAACTCATTTTTTTTGGTTGATTTTTCTTTGTTAAATGGCATTTAAATATATAAAACAAATATCAAAAATATAAGTCTTGTTTTACTATGGTTGCAAATATCAAAAAATTTCTGTATGTGACACGGCACCAGAGTTAAGTTAGGGTTTTTCAAAATGCTGACACGCCGAGCTCAAAAGGTTTCGCCATCACTGACCTACTATGTGCCAGGCACCGGATATGCACCAGCAGAGAAGGAAGAGCTTTCACTGAACGAGCCTGTGCAGGGGTAATCAGAGCACAGGAAGATGAATTTGTTCAACAACACATTTTCATGAGTAGCTACTATGTGCCACCCACAATCTTGAGCATTGTACAGACATGAACCCATTAGACCTCAGTGAGGTAGGGATTATTTTATTACCATCTGGCAGATGAAGACACTGAGGTTGGGAAAGGTGAAACAATCAGTTGAGAAGTCAGGGAGAGTGTATGTCTGAGTGTTTACAAGGGAGGGCTTTCTAGGAGGGAGCGACAGGTGCAAAGATGGGGACATGGAACAGCATGATACCTACTGGGAACTGCAAATTCACAGAGGTCTGTGTACTGAGCTGCTGGTTCCTGTAAGCGACTGGGAGGCTGTGAAGGGCTTTAAGGAGCAGGGCAGAGGCTGAAGAAAGGCAGTTGGACCAATGAGGGTTTTGAAAGGAGCTGGGTTGCCCCAGCTGGTTTGGCTCAGTGGATAGAGCATCAGCCTGCGGACTGAAGGGTCCTGGGTTGGATTCTGGTCAAGGGCACATGCCTGGATTATGGGCTTGATCCCCAGAAGGGGGCGAGCAGGAGACAGCCAATCAATGACTCTCTCATTATTGATGTTTCTATCTCTCTCTCCCTTCCTCTCTGAAATCAATAAAAATATGTTTTGTTTTTTAAAAAAGGATCTGGGTTGTAAGAAGAGCTTGGAGGGAGAAGACTGGAGGTCAGGTGACGAATGGGGGACTCAATCGGAACACTTCCTCTTAGGTTTAAAGTCTCACCAGGAAGAGCTTGGTAAACCAAACACTTGGGAGGGATCAATGGCTAATGTTTCGCCAGGCCCGGGGCTGACTCTGGGGTTACAGAGACGCCTTAGAGCCAGTTAGAAAAAGGGCCCGGGGGTTCACCATCTGACCACAAGGCTGGGTAACGGGGCTCCAAGGTGCGGTCGCTAAAGGTCTCCCTCCCCGGCCGCCTAGGAGGGACCTGCAGCTGCAGCCGCGGTGGGCGAAGCAAGAAACTCAAGTTCAGCCCCTGTAGGCGGGGTCCTGCGCGGGCCTCGACCAGTAGGGAGGGGCGTAGGGGGGAGTTCGGGGGACTTGGGGGCACCCTGGCAGAGAAGTCGCCCCCAAGGGTTTCGGCCGGGACTCGGGGCCCGCCCCCAGCCCGCCCACCCCGGCCCCTCCCCTCCCGCGCAGCGCCTGCCCTAATAAGGTGCGCACCGCAGGCGCGCGCCCCAGGGGAGCGGCTGTCGTCACCTGAGTCCGCCCATCCCCGCAGCCAGCCCGCAGGGGGCACCCTTCCAAGGCCGCGCCCCCAGCGCCTTCCTGCCGGGAAGCGCCGCGCCGCCATCTCCAGGGGCTGCCCTGGGGTGCAGGGGTGTCGGCTCCCGTCGGGGCATACGACACCCCCCGATCCCCACCACGTCTGCACTCGGGACGGGGCCGGGTACCTGCGCCCCTCCCATCCAGCTGCAAGGGAACCTTGGACCTGCGGCGCCGGAGGGCGGGGATGTTGGGCCTAAACATGAGGATGGGGGGAGCCCTGGGTACCCGAAAGCCAGGGGTGGGGTGGGAAATCAGCCTCCCTCCAGGACGTCCCGGCCCACCCGGCGCCGGCTAAATGCCTGGCATTGAACCCAATTTTTAAAAAGTTAATCGCCTATGCCAACTTCCGAGGTATGGTTTAGTGAGAGCCAACACGAACCAGACGGCTGGGTTGCTGCCTGGCTCTGAGAACTCTGGGCAAGTTATGGAGTTTTTCTGAGCCTCCGTGTCCTCATCTGCAAAATGGGGGTGCTCATGGCTTATTCCTCAGGGTTGTGGTGAGCGTGCAACGTGTTGATATCTGGTTGCACTTTTCAGAAGTTTTTGGTAGAGTTGTTTGCAAGGCCTTGATGAACAGTTGACCTTGAAGGGTTGCAGCCTCAAGGGTGAGAGGGTCAGAGGTGAGACCCAAACCCCAGTGTCTGACTCAGTTCAGCTTTGGTCCCTGGTCTTGCTTGCCAGTGTTGGTGGCGTAAGTGCAATTTTGAAAAGCAGCGAGGTGTTTATTTTCACGTTCCAGTCAATCCTGATTAGGGTGGAGGAGGACGTCTGGGCTAGCGGCTGTCTAACACCCCCGAGCAGTGTCCCTTTTTAGCAAAGGAAAGACAGGCCCCAGACAGGAGCTAGGTGAATTCAATAACATGACTTCGTTTGGGTGACTTTAGAGTTTCCATGTGTTAGGTCGGGGATGTTAGGTCGGAGAGGGCCCAGGATCAGATACATACAGACATGGGATGAGACAATGGACTTCCTCTGGAATTTCTCACAGACCTGGGATTTCTCACAGGTCAACGTGCCAGACACAGATGGCTCCTTCTCCCTGAATACCTTGCTGACCCCCTGCAGCTGAAGCCTCCTCAACTGAATACCTCAGCTCATGTCCCCGCCCCTCACCCAACCGCAGTATAAAAAAAAGCGCCCCACTCCATGTTGGCGTGAATCCACGTGCCCTGTCTTTGGGGGTACGTGGGTCTCCCGGGGACGCAGAATAAACTTTCCTTTCCTTTCTTTTCTGATTCACTGGACTCTATTTCTTGCGCCGCCTCCTGAGCCACCTAACCTAACACCATGGAGAGTTTAGAATGACTATTTATGGCACTTGGCTTTCCATACGTGGTCATGACATAGATTTACTTAATGGCTTAAGTATGAAAATGTTCAGACATACAAGGGCATGGAGGATAACAGTACAATGATCCTTCATATATCCACCTAATGTTCACTTTTTTTTTTCTTATTTTTTAAAATATTTTTATTGATTTCAGAGAGGAAGGGAGAGGGAAAGAGAGATAGTGAAGTATGGTAGCAGTCATCTCAGGTAGAAACTATAGTTTAACTTTAACCCTGCTGTTTGGCTTCTGTACTTATTTGCTTTGTTTAACAATAGAAAAGTTACTTTGATTTTCTGAATTGTATAAATCATCCCATTCGATGGAATGCCTTATTGATTGTAACGTGACTATCCCATTGATTGTGATCTTACTGGTTTTAGAAAGCAAATTCCTCTGTACCTGGGAACCAGGACAGCACAATTATCCCAAGACCCGAGGGTTCCAGATAATGTGTCCCTGTCAACTCAGTGGTCCCAAGACCCAAAACTATAATTAATCTTTGTAGATAACTAATCGGCTCAATCTTGCTTCTGTAACTGCTTTGTGCAAACCAGGGTCCTCATTCCAAACCCTGGGATGTAATCAATACCTTTGTGATTTTTGCCTATATAAATCTGGTGTTGCGGCCATCTTATCACTGCGAGATTTGGGAGAGCTAAATGCCCCCTCGTAGTCCCGGATTGCAATAAATGTGACTCTTTAATTTGACTTCTTGCAGCGTCCTTCTGGTGATTCGCGGGGTACATTACAACCATAGAAACATCAATGATGGGAAGAGATCATTGATCGGCTGCCTCCTGCGCGCTCACACTGGGATCAAGCCCGCAACCCAGGCATGAGCCCTGACTGGGAATCAAACTGTGACTTCCTGGTTCATAGGTCAATGCTCAACCACTGAGCCACGCCAGCCGGGCTAAATTTCACTTTCCAAAGATATAAATGTGTTAAAATGTGAGCTGGTTTTTGAAAAGAGAATAAAAGTACAAGGAGGGCAAGGGCAAAACTGAGCGTGCTCACAAGTGCCTGGGGTTTGCCTGGACCGCCTGGGGCTGTGCTGTGCAGAGGATTGAATGCGGGAGGAGGGGAGATCTGAGTGGCCATCTGCCCTGAGCCTGGCTGGGCCTCAGTTGCAGTTGCAACCTGCACATTCCCCCAGCACCTCACCCCAGGGTCACCATTCCACTCCAGGTCAAGGGCACTACCAAGATTCCAGGTTCAATTGGGCAGGTAGGGGAGAGTGCAGGAGGCAACTAATCATGTGTCTCACCAATAGACCCTCTGGTGAGGATTAACAAGAAAAGAAAGAAATGGTGCTGAGCAGTGGGGCGCAGCACAGCAGGCATGACCCTGAACTCGCTCCTGGAGTTTACTGTCCAGTGTGGGAATTAAATAACGAAGTGTAAAATAAATTTTTTAAAAAGTGTATATTATAGAGGGTCAAGAGAGAGTTTGCCTTTTGCCTGGAGAACCCCACCCCACCCTGCCCTACTGTAGTCCTGTAGCTGTGGCTCTCCTCATTCTCTTAGTCCAGTGTCATTAGCTCCACGAGGTCCCCTGGCATATGTCTTCATTGAGGCTATTATCATGGGGGGGGGGGGGAGTTGATTAATTTACATGTCTGTCTCTCTTATTCTGGTTGATTGAATGTCCCCAGTAGCTTGTGGGGTACAAGGCGCCTAGTAGGTGCACAGCAATTGTTGGATGACTATTAAGGCAGGGAACTTCCAAACCAGTGCTCCCCTCCCCACCCAAAGAGCAATTCAACCTTCAATCAGTCATTTATTCACTCATTTTAAATGAACAATTTCATTCATCCGTCAAATGTTCAAGCTCTCCTGCCGGGGACCAGCTGATGTACAGCAGTTGAGTGCTGTGACCGTGGGACTGCCCACAGTGAAGGGGTTGGCCAGCCTGGCCCCCTGGGGGATGATTGTCATTTGAATGGGGCCTCCTTGGGTGAAGGCAGGATTGGCGTTAGGCTGAGAGAAGGGGGACTTGAAGGAAGCAGAGGTGTGAATGTGTGCAGCGCTGGGGTGGGGCCCCCAGCCGGGCGTGGCCGGATCCTGTGGTGGGGTGTGGGGGTGAAGAGCTGGGGCGGTAGTTGGGCCTTTGGAAGGCTGTCACGTGCCAGCTCGCTTCCCCTGCTGGTGAACAAAGGGTTGGGTGCATAATCTGAGGCAGTGGCTTCTTAAGGCTTTCTGACGGGGACTGGGAATGAGATCGGCCTTACATCACAACCCAGCACAACACACAGAACTGAGGGTTCAGGAGACATTTCACTCTTACTACCCAAGACCCACTCTGATATTTTCTCTTTTATTTTATCATCATCATCATCATCAAGTTCTGAGTGTGACTCACCAAATTAATTTCAAGATCCATCAGTGGGTTTTGCCTTGCAGTTTGAAAAACATTGATCCAAGAGTCATTCTAGCCCCAAGGCTCTGAGCCTGAGCTGCCCTGCCCTCTCCTGCCCTTTTGTGGGGGGGGCACCCCAAGATAGAAGGAGCCCCTCTCCCCTGAGCCTGAGCACCTGGAGGAGTGACAGGGAGCATGAAGCCTGTGGGAACCTGTTTTCTCCCAGGAACCCGTTGCTTCCCCAGGGCCTCAGGATTAGGGTGGTGGCTTCTAGTCCTTTCTTTTTGGAGACACTGGATATGGCCTGAAATCCAGGCAGAGGGGCCTCCCCATCCCAGAGTCCTCCTGCCTCCTGGGGCCCTCCTTGCACGCTTTGCTTTCTCAGTTCTCGTTCCTTTTCCATCTAGGTGTCTCCTCTTCGATGGGCCCCACAGCTTTTAGGGGCAAAGGTGAGACCCTATATCTGCAATCAGGGACCTTAGAGCAGAGAGGGGTTTGGGCCTCTCCCTGGGTCAGGGACCTTAGAGCAGAGAGGGGTTTGGGCCTCTCCCTGGGGGAGGCAGCATGAGTCCTGGTTAAGATCTGGATTTACGATGACCTTGAGGGGTTCAAGCCCCAGCCCTCTGCTGGCCTGCTGGTGACCTTGAGGGGTTCAAGCCCCAGCTCCCTGCTGGCCTGCTGGTGGCCTTGAGGAGAGCTCATTGAACTTCTCTGTGCCTCAGAGCCCTCATCTGTAGATTGAGATAGTTGTCACCACTCTGAAGTTTAAATGAGGGAATACAGGTCACGCTCTGAGCGCTGTGGCAGCACACACAGGCGCTCACTAAGACGTGTTCTATGGGCGTATTAATGGAGTGTTACTCCACGCGGGGCAAGCACCCTGGAGAGGAGAGAGGCCGAGCTGGGCGAAGCACTTCACCTGCACTACCCCATCTGCCTCCGAGCGACCCTGAGAGGGAAATATGCTCATCGCCTCCTTTCTCGGACACTGCGGCTCAGAGAGCGAAGGGACCGGCCTAGGTCCTACCCCCAGAAGGGAAGGAATCCAACCCTGACCTCACTGGCCATGGGGTTTTAACCCTTCCTCTCATTCGTTCCCCAACTGATCTGACATTCCCACCAGAGGGGTCCCAGTCCCTGTGTCTTAGCGCAGCTGCTATAACCGAGAATTCCGCAGCCTGGCGGCTGAAACAACAGGCATTCGTTCCTCACAGTTCCGGAGGCTGGAAGTCCCCGGTCGGGGTGCCAGCAGGGTCAGGTGCTGGGTGGAGGCTCCGTTCCGGTTTACAGAGGGCTTCTTCTTACCCAGTCTTCGCTAGGGAGGGAGAGAGAGGAGAGACAAGTCTTAGCTCTCTCCCTCTTCTTCGCAGGACAATCATCTCATCATCAGGCATCCCCCCCAAAGGCCCCACCTCTACATACCCTTCCATCCCAGCCTCCACAGAGGATTTGAGGGGCACAAACATTCAGTTAGCAGCACCCTCTCCTGAAGTCCCCGACTAAAGAGATTTTTCTAAAGTTGAGCAACTCTGATTGTTGGCCGGCTCCTCCTCCTAGAGACACTGTCTGTATAATAGAGATTGGGTCCTTTGGTTTCATGCCATGGAAACTGACTCTGAGTAATTGAGCAGAATTGAGATGGAGGAGGATGTATTTATTGGAACCCAATAAAGACGCTGGAATACAGGAAGAGCCAGACGGCCGGACGCCGCCACCTTCTTTCCTCGTGGCCTCTGTGCCTTGGGCCGTTGATTCTGAAAGGGATGACTCTATGGTTAGGGGTATCTGAGCTGTGTCTCAGGAGTCCCACCACGGGCCTGGGTTCCACCTGGCTCCACCACTTCCTCTCCAGACGCTGAGTTTGGGGACCACCTCGCCAGGATGTGGCCATCCGATGCTCTCTCCACGAGTGAGTGTGTCTCTCGAAGGTTCAGAGTCTGTGAAGCAGGGTGGGGTTGCCTGGCTTGAGTCACAGGACTGCCTCTGGAGAGGGGGACAGGACCTTGTGAGTGGCAGTCCTGCTATAACCCCGTGGAATGGGGGTGGGGTGGATCCCCAAAGGAAGGGCTGCTGTGATCAGAACTAGGAGGTAAGAGATGCTGGGGACGCAAATCAGAAGCTCTCCACCCGCGAATTTTACCCACTGGTCCCAGTCCTGGCCTCCCTGAGGATAAATTTCTCTCTCCCAGCGTTCCCTCTCCTTCCCTTTCTCTTTTCTTCCCTCCCTCAAACAGTGGCTGAGTGTTGCTCTGTTTCAGACACACTGCTAGACCCTGGGAATAAACAGGTGAGTCAAGCTCAGGGCTGGCCCTGGGGAATTGATCTAATCCATATCAGCACATACATCCACCGCCAGGCCAGGGCAGGCATTGCCAATCGATCACAGCACACTTTCCCCGGGAGCCTGGGCTCAGCCCGGAGATTCTGCTCTGCTCAGAGCTCCAGGTGGCCATTCTCGTCATTTGGGGTTGGTCCAAATAAGGAAACTCTCTGCCGTGCCTAACCCAAAACATTCCTCTTTCCCCAAACAATTCTCCTGACGTTCACAAGCAGCAGAATTCCTCTATGCTTAACCCCCAAGGTCATTTCTTCTCCTCAGGGAAAATAGCGCTGGGGCCTTCAACTCCTAAACCTGGTTGAGTCAGCCTGGTGGTTAGGTGTCTGAGCATATTCCTCCAGACAGACCACATCCAAGTCCCACCCCTCCCTTCTGAGCCTTGGGGTTTGGGGTACATTTTCTATGGCTCCTGTAACAAATTACCATACACTCAGTGGCTTAAAGTTAGACAAATGTATCGTCTTACAATGCTGGCAGTCAGAAGTGCAAAATGACTTGCAGGGCTGAAATCAAGGTGTCATCAGGGTTGTGTTCTTTCTGGAGGCTCCAGGTGAGAATCCATTTCTTTGCCTTCTCTGGCTCCTAGAGCCTGCCCACACTCCTTGGCCCATAGCCCCACCCTCCATCTTCGAAGTACATCGCTCCAACCTCGGCTTCCATCATCACAACTCCTTTCTGACCCTCTGACTGCTACGGTCTGAATGCTTGTTCCTCCCTGAATTCATATGTTGAAATCCAAACCCCCAAAGAGGATGGTATTAGAAAGTGGGGCCTATTGGGAGGTGCTTAAGTCAGGAGGATGGAGCCCTCATGAATGAGATTAGCGACCTTATGAAAGAGGCTCCTGAGAGATCCCTTGCCCCTTCTTATCTTGTGAGGACAGTGAGAAGGCGTCAGCTATGAACCAGGAAGAGGACCCTCACCAGAAAGTAACCATGGTTACTTTTATCACAAAATGGCACCTTGATCTGGGCCTTAGCCTCCAAACTATGAGAAATAAACTTCTGTCCTTTATAAGCCACCCAGTCTGTGGCATTTTGTTACAGAGGTCTGAATAGACGAAGACACTCACCCTCTGCCCTCCGGTTACGAGGGCCTTTCTGATGACATCACCTGGATAATTCATGATACTCTCAAGATCCTAATCAAAATCACATCTGCAAAGTCCTTTTTGCCTTTTAAAGTAACATCCAAAGATTCCAGCTATGGGACTGAAACTGGCATCTCTTTGGGGGCACTATTCTGTCTGTCAGACTCTTTACCTGGAAGATAGGGGTATTGATAACCCACTTCATAGTCTTGTGGGGGAGACGATAGCAGACAATTCGTGTGAAGCCGTGAGCAGAGCGCCTGGCACATGCAGAAGCATCGGCCCTCGTGCAGTTAGTGGGAGACTCCTGCATCCACGGGGCGGTGACTGGGGGGAGCTCAGAGCCCTGACCCCTGGCCCTCGGCCCGGTATGCCGCCTCTTCTCTTCCTTCTGGGTACCCCCTGCTCAACCCTGGTGATGGGGGTGGAGGGGTGGCTGTGCAAAATCACTGCAAAATGTCAGATTTGTATTTAGCCTCTTTTCTAGGCTCTACACCCACCACCAAACACACACATACCAGACATCCCAGGTTTTGTAGAATCCCCTGATGTGTATAGAGCAGTGGTCCCAGCACAAGCAGCATCCGAAACACCTGGGAACTTGTCCAGGCACTTACTTAGGCCCCTCCCCAGCCTGACTGAAGCAGAAGCTCTGGGGTGCGGCCTACATGTTTGAAGGAGCCTCCAGGGGATTCTAACGTTCCCTCAAGTTTGAGGACACGTGGATGGAGCATCTTCGCCAGCACCCCACCTGCAAGGTACACACGGCAGTAGGACCCCCTGGCACAGGTGCGTGAAGTTCAGGGAGGGGAGTAGCTCCCGTAAGGCCAGGCAGGCAGGCGCTGGGAGAGCTCAGGCTGGAGACTGAGCAAAGTTGGTGCTCTTTCCACGTCGCCCTGGAGCTCCTCCCTTGGGCGCTTGCCCTCACAGTGCCACCTGGACACAGGGCCCCGTGCCCAGGCCATGCACGGGAAGCTGCACCCAGCCACTCCCAGAGCACAGCCCTGCCCAGGGACCTCTTTCTCCTCACCTGTCCTGTGTCATTTTGGGCAGGACTCTGCATTCAGCTCCCTGTCTCAGGGTCTGATAACTAATTTATACTCAAGTGGAAATGGCTGATAATGCCTTCGGGGGCTACCTGTTCCTGAAGGAGATGTTTGTGTTAACTAGGAAGAAGGAGAGCTCATGGTGGGGTTGTCAGGAGTGTCAGGAGGGGACCTGTATGTTTTGATGAGAGGGTGATGCCTCCAAGTACAGGCAGAATTGTCTCATGGAAATAGCTCAGGGCACTGCTGTGCCTGGGCCATCACTGCTAGGGATTTTAGGCAAGTTGCTTCATTTCCCTAAGCCAGCGGTTCTCAACCTTGGGTCGAGACCCCTTTGGCGGTCGAACGACCCTTTCACAGGGGTTGCCTAAGACCATCCTGCATATCAGATATTTACATTATGATTCATAACAGTAGCAACATGACAGTTATGAAGTAGCAACGAAAATAACTTTATGGTTGGGTCACAACATGAGGCACTGTATTTAAAGGCCCAGAAGGTTGAGAACCACTGCCCTAAGCCTTCATTTGCTCACCTGTGAATGGGCCTGATTCCTACATTAGGTTCCACTGGGAGGATCACATGAGTGCCTCTATCAGGTGGCCCCCTTCTCCCCAAATTGCCCTGGCAAGCTGGTGTGCGCTGAGCCCAATCAGTGCAGACTCACCCCAGGTTACAAAGTAGGAAGACCCCTTCCTGGGACAGCACCTTGTGCCACACATCTGTGCTCAGGGTCAGAGTGCCCGGCAATCCCTGCTTCTGGAAGCCTTCCCTGACGCCAACCTGAGATCCAGCCATGTGGGAGGCAGGGTGTGGAGGGCTGCATAGAGAGCCCTGGGCTGAGAGCCAGGGGCCTGGGATCTGCTCATGGCTTTGCCACTGACTTGCTGTGTGACCTGGACAAGTCCCTGTCCTTCTCTGGGCCTGAAGCCTCGCCTGAAAAATGAGAGTGAAATGTAAAGATGTATAAGGGCCTTCCCACAGGAGCTTGGTAACCATTCCTGGACCCCTAGCCCTGCCACCCGGATATGGTATTGAAGCACATCCTGCTGGAATTGTTCCCACAGCCGTCTGTGAGATGCACTGTTTTCTCCCTGCATGACAAGTTCTGCCAGGGAAGGCCCTGGCAGGCCCCTTGTTTTGTCTTCGTCCTTGCACTGAACACTGAACTCTACACGTCATTGTGCTCAATAAATACCCGCTCATTAATTCCCAAAGAGTCTGGCTTTGCTCAGGAGAGCACTTTGTTTTTCACAGTACCACCTCCTCCAGGAAGCCTTCCCAGATGCTTCCTCCCTGCAGACACATATACAAAATTACTCCCCTACCCACCCCACACTTCTCTTGCTCTAGTAATCCCTCCATTTAGATTTTTCAGGAGATTTTCCTTGTTCCTTGAACAATGCCTGGCACACCCAGTAAAGGAGGGTTGAATTCACTTGAATTACAGTTTTAGGGGAGAAAAGGGGGGGGGGGAGGGAGGGAGGGAGGGAGAGAGAGAGAGAGAGAGAGAGAGAATATCTTTGCCGAGTTGGGGGCAACCGCTAGAAGGGGATCTTCCGCCCTAACCGTTTGGCTCAGTGGATAGAGCATCAGCCTGCGGGCTGGTTCCCAGGTTCGATTCTGGTCAAGAGCACATGCCTGCGTTGCAGGCTTGATCCCCAGTGGGGGACACTCTCTCTCATCATTGATGTTTCTATCTCTCTCTCCCACTCCCTTCCTCTCTGAAATCAATAAAGATATATTTTTTAAAAAGAAAAAGAGGGGAAAAAAGAAGGGGCTCTTCCCTGGGAAGGCCTGTAGATGGCAAACAGCTGGTGGGTTCAGCTGGTGGGTTCATGGGCGTGTGTGTGTGTGTGTGTGTGTGTGTGTGTGTGAGTGTGTGACTGTGACTCATCCGGCTCCTGCAGGCTGGGGGATGCTGCAGACAGGATGAGACAGGAGTCAACAGCCTAAAGGAATTTTGACAAGGATAACACAGGCCCTGGAGTATTTCTAGAATGCAGGAGGTTAAGGGTGCGGGGAGCTGGGTCAGAGCAAAACTGCCTGATTGTGTTACTTATTTATTTTTTTTGCCTGGAAAAAGTATTCACATAGTACAAGATTCAAAAGCTACAAAGAGGGCACCGTGAAAAGTCTTCCACCTCCTGTGCCTGCTACCGAGGCCCTCCCCGGGAGCAGCCTGGTTTCCAGCTGCTTCTGCACACATCCTTCCTGTCCTCTCCCCTTCCCTCTTCATACAAGAAGCATAGCATCCACACTGCTCTTCACTTTGCCTTTTCCCTCCGCATGTCTTTGCGAGCGCTTCATATGAGCCCTAAAGAGCTTTCTCAAGTCTTTTTCTTTGGCTGCATTTAGGCTGCCAGTTAAAATACAGGACTCCCAGTTAAACTTGAATTATTTGAACTTCTGAAAAAAACTTTTTTTTTTTTAACACATTCCATTGATTTTCCACAGAGAGGAAGGGAGAGGGACAGAGAGCTAGAAACATCAATGAGAGAGAAACATCAATCAGCTGCCTCCTGCACACCCCCCACTGGGGATGTACCCACAACCAAGGCACATGCCCTTGACCGGAATCGAACCTGGGACCCTTCAGTCCGCAGACCGACGCTCTATCCACTGAGCCAAACCAGTCAGGGCAACACAAAAACTTTTTAGTATAAGTTTGTCCTTGGGACATACTTATACTAAAAAATGATTCATTATTTATCTGAAATTCAAATTTAACTGGGCATCTCATACTTTTATTTGCTACATCTGCCCCCTCGCTGTATTACATGGGACTCTTTATAATTAAGTGTTTGGAGGCTCTAGGTCAGCCGTGGGCAAACTACGGCCCGCGGGCCGGATCCGGCCCATTTGAAATGAATAAAACTAAAAAAAAAAAAAGACCGTACCCTTTTATGTAATGATGTTTACTTTGAATTTATATTAGTTCACACAAACACTCCATCCATGCTTTTGTTCCGGCCCTCCGGTCCAGTTTAAGAACCCATTGTGGCCCTCGAGTCAAAAAGTTTGCCCACCCCTGGTCTAGGTATTAGGCAATGGACCTGGTTGGTGGGCATTCATTCCCTGGCCTGATTCTGAATTGGACCTGCCGGCTCCAGGATTGGGCCCCATGCTGGATCTCCATCTCCTGGCCCCAGTTGCTGAGATGAGAAATGAAAGGCTTTTAGGGTCAGGGTCCTTCGGTCCACCTCTCTGTTTGAGGCCCAGAGAGGGCAATGACACCCAAGATCACACAGCAAGTCAGGAGTCAGGGAGAGCTGGCGCTAGGCCCGGGTCTCCTGTCTCCCAGCCACTTTTTTGTTTGTTTGTTTTTCTCATGCTGCTCAGTATGAAATACTCATGGGGGTCAACAGTGACTATGCTAAGCCCGAGCTTTTGGAACATGCACAGACACTCAGGAAGTGGGGGTGAGAGGGGGCTCGATTCCGGGCCTGAACCCCCTAGGACCCAGCTAATGGGAAGAATAATAATAGCAGCCACCACCGTGCTTACACTGTGCGGGTGTTTTACAGAACTTGTCCCTTCTGTCCCTCACAAGGGCCCTCGCAATGAGTGTGATCGGTCCCATTTCCCGGAGCCGGACACAGGGGCTCAGAAGAGGCGAGTAATCACATCATCTGCCAAGTCCCCACCTATGACGTGGCAGTGCTAGGATTTAAACCCAGGTACGTTCACTCCAAGGCCCAAACCTTGGGATCGGGAACACCTATGAATGCTTTGGGGCCATTTGTCAAGTAAGAAAACTGAGTACTTGGCACAGGCCCTCTGCCCAAGACCACTTTAGTTTTACAACGGCCCAAAGCATTCTGGTCTCTGTGGCCACAGGATGAAGATCAAACCTCCCTGGACCCTCACTTGGCCTTGATGGTCCTGGGGACCCTGTCCAGCCCATTTTCCCGGAAGCTCATGGCCTGCTACTCTAGCATCTCCCCAGCAGGCCACTCCCTTCACACTTTGGGTCAAATCCAAAAACTCTGGTAGAAGAACTAGGTGCAAATATTGATTCAGTCAGTTACCTGCTGTGTGACCTTGGGCAAATCGCCTCACCTCTCTGAATCTCCCTTTCCTTAGCTGTAAAGTGAAGAAAGATACGCCTAAGTTTCAGCCTAGCGCCTGCCCTCTGTGTTGTAGACTGATTAATGTGCACTGTAGGAAGGAAGGAAGGAAGGAAGGAAGGAAAGGAAGTAAGGTGGGTGTTTATTGTGCCCCCACTGTGTGCCAGACTCTGTGAGAGATGCTGCTGAAAGGCAGGCACAGTCGCTGCCTTTGTGGTTAGTTACAGCAGGAGGTTAAGTACTTGGGGCAGGAATTCTCCTGAGCCGTGGCCTGCAGCCAGGAACAAAGGTGGGGAATTACCCTAATCCAACAGAAAAAAAGTCTAGCCCCAGTTCTCTCAGCTTTCAGTGCCTAGAGCCTGACCTTGAACCTGGGATCTGTTTTTATAGCCACCCTAGTTCTCTCTCGGGTCCCTAGCACTTAGCAGTTGGAGGAAGCCCGGGAACGAGAGATTGGGGACCGGAAGAGAAGGGCAGGTGCAAGGACAGGCCTTACAGGCCCTCAACCTCACAGCCAGGCCCAGCCCAGCCGCCCGTGGCAGAGCCGCACCCTCAGGTGTGCCCCTGGCAGGGAGCACCTGGCTGGGCCTTTCTCCCGCCAGCCACAGGCCACAGGATGAATGACTGAGCAAACACCCAAGTGCCTAGTAAAAGGAGCCTGAAGGGGGAGGGGGAGGGAAAAGGAGGGTCAGGGAACTGAACCCAGGGCCCACTCCGCAGTTCCTTCAGGTCGTCATTGTTTTCTTAAGAAACCTTGGGAATTTTGCATTCCACTCCCAGCAGATCTGTGTTGTTTTAATATAGCACATTCCCTCTCCCCCTGCCATAAAGGATTGGAGTGAATCTGACTGCAGTGAGCAGACCTATTGTAGCCGGGGCTTCTTCCCTCGTACCCCAGCACAGCCAGGTCTGTGTCCCCACAGACCCCAGGCGAGGGTCCCCGGGACAGGAGAGGGCTCACAAGGCACTCTCTTCCCTCCACACAACCAGTCTTTCCTTCCTCTCTTCTCAGATCTTCCACCCATCACATCACAGAACCTCTACCACCGTATGTCATTCATCTTTCCGGGTGACAAGCATCTGTTTCTGTGGCTGCCTCTCCACTGGACAGTGGCTTCTCTCGGGGGCAGGGTCGCAGGCTGCCTCGCTCAGCTCAGGCCTCGCCCAGGCAGGTGAGTCATGCTCAGAAAAATGAGAGAATGGATGACTGGGGAAGGGTGAGGGGCTGGTGGAGGCTTGTGGCAGGCAGGAAAACGGCCTTCCAATGCCTTCACTTCCTAATCACGGAAACCTGTGGAGACCTCACCTTATATGGCCATAGGCATTGTGATTAAGGATATGGGATGAGAGTCCGGCCTGCCCTTCCTTGTGGCCTGCCTTGCAGATTCCAGACTCCCCGAGCCAGCCCCCACGCTTGCATAAACCAGTTTCCTACAATCAGTCAGCCATTCAATATACGTCTCCTCCTGGTGGAAGCCTGACTGGCACAGGAGCCCAGGGAAATTGGCCCCCAGGGCTGTCTCTATTTGGGAGACCACTCAGACTGGGGTCGTGGGAGGCAGAGGAGAGCCAGCCCAGGAATAATCTAGAAGGTCTGGTGCCCCTCTGTTGGAGCCTGTGTCTGCCTAGCTCTCCAGGGAGGCTGGCCCACTGACCTTGGCTGTGGGTGGGGTGGAGGTGGAGTGCAGGCCCCATGGCAGCTGAGCAAACACAGGAGTGGGGGGAGGGAGCAGCCACCACGGAGCTGGGGGACTGGGGGGAGGAGGGGGAGGGACAGGCCTGCAGCACTGAACTCAGGGTGAGCGCTCTGGAAAAGCCAGGCCAGGCTGTGCCAAGTCCTGCTCCTCAGTCCAGCTGTGTGGCCGGGCTGGGCCCTGGGGACACAGCAGAAGAGGAGGCGCAGCCCCTGCCCTCATGGCGCACACTGTCCCCTTCCAGGTGCCTGGTAGGTGCAGGGCATGGCCCATCATAAATAGTTCCTGGACGAGTTATCTGAGACCAGGCCCAGCCAACAGGGGCCCTCGGATGAGGCATTTGACAAATAAGGTCTGGGAAGGGAGAAGAGGATGGCCTGGTGGGGGCTCTGGAGTAGGGAGCTGAGATGAGGAGGGGCCTGGGCTGGGAGGTGGGGTGTCTGCAGAGGGAGGACCAGCTGCCCATGCCCCTCTCTTTGGGAGCCAGCCTATGGTGTGCGAGGGAGAGTTCTCTTCCTGCTTCCCCTCCATCCATCCACCCAGATACATTTCCTTTGCAAGGGCAGGCCGCTCCTCCCTCCTAGGGTAAGCAGAGCCAGGATCTCTGCCCTCAAACCCCAGACCTCCATTTCCCCTCAGACCTCTCCCGGCTGTGGTTTTAGCCAACAATTTGGATCCTCCTCGAGCTGGGCCGGGAGGCCTGGCCCCTTCCCTCGTGGTGGTGAGCACGCTCTGCATTCCGGAGTCAGGAGGCCGCGGACCGTTCTCTTTGCTCAGCACAGGACAGCCCGAGTGGAGAAAAAACATTAAGTCTGAACCCAGACGCCCCGCCCAGGCTCCTTGGCTCCTTGGCTGCCCGTGCCCACCGGGTGTGCTGGGAAAGAGCCCCCTGTCTTCATGGGACACCTGGGGGCGGGCAGTTCCGAGGCAGAAGGCCCCAGGGAGCCCTAGAATGTGAGCTCTAGAGAGGGAGTTCCTGGGACTTCCCACCCTCAGAGCTGGAGGCTGGGCTTCCACCCTCAGAGCTGCCCAGAGGAGGGCCTTGCCTGCTTCTGCGTGTCCCCATGAGGCCCAGCCTAGCCTGGCACTAGGAGGCTCCCCGTAGGAGTGTGTTGAGTGGGTGAGTGAGGGCAGAGGAGTGAGAAGTACGGTATCAGAGAAGGCCTCTTGGAGTGGCTACGCTACACCCGTGCTTCAGCCTCAGCCTCAGCACCTGTAAAGTAGATGGTGAACTTGGAGAGTGTGCCCTGGGGGCCAGATGCTGCTCCCAGCCCTACAATTGAACTCTTATCACATATCCAATCACAGATGAGAAAGCTGAAGCCAGAGGGGGGCATAACTTACCCAAGGCCAAGGGCACCCAGCAGATAAGTGCAGGGAATTCGGACCCCTCCCACCCTGAAGCATTAGGCACAGGCCTCAGGGAAGAGAGGGGGAGAGGTGAAGGCCTGGAAAGGGGCATGAACAAGGTGAGCCTGAGGAAAAGGAGGCCTTGGTGGGCTCAGGTGGGGAACTGGACGGTGGAGTCCGGACAGGTCAGCAGGGGCCAGGTCAGCAGGGGCCTCAGAGGCCCCAGTGACAAGCTCCCCCTTGCAAGTCCGGTGCATTGGGCTTCCAGGTCGGCTGTCCTTGGGAGAGACGGTTCACTAGTAATAGAGACATTGGAAAGCCACAGGAGCAGCCGGCCTCTACACCCTGCTGGCAGCCAGGTGTGAGAAGGACCCCTCAGGCCTGCTCCAGGGTTGCTCAGTTACCCCTGAGCAATGGGGCAGGTGGAGGGCATGCTGGGTCAGGGAGTCCTGGTTCTGACCCTGACCCTGAACCCCTCTCTGCAAATGCATCACCTAAGCTCTCTGAGCCTCAGATAACAACACCCCTGTGCACCCGGAGTGCTGCTGGGTCCCTGTGATGGTAACTGTTTATGCAGCACTCGCTAGAGCGTTACTGCCCTGCCCCATCCCAGGGACTCGCGGGCCACCCCTTTGTGCAGGTGGCTCCTGGGCAAAAGATGAAGACATGCTCTCCCATCTGGATGGCTTATCACAGCGCACTCATACCTAATCCGATGAGAGCCCCACAAACCCAGAGGTCCGCAGGCTTTGTGATACCCAGTTTCAAGATGAAGAAACCAAAGCAGTAAAGAATCGTGATTCCTCAGTCACGGGAGAGCAGCCAAGGACTGCAGCCTTGGTCTTTTCATTCCCTGTCCAGCGCTTTTTCCCCTCCTCTCCAAAGAATACATTTGTAACCACCCAGTGCCATTCACCTTGCTGCCTGACCCCTGAATCCTGACCAGAATCTTCATAGTGATACTGACAACTGCTGCTTTTCTTGATCTCACCAGGCACCTGCTTAATGCTTTACAAGCATTACCTTAGTCCTCAGGACAATTCTACGCATGACATAGCGAATATAGTTGATCCCATTTTACAGATGAGAAAAACAGAGGCTCACTTGCTCCAGGATGCACACTGAGGAAGAAGTAGAGCTGGACTTTGAGCCTAAAACCAGCCCTCCCACACCAGGGTCCTAATCAGCAACCAAGAGGCTGTTCCTCTCATCTCCCCCCCCACCCCCCCCACCACCACCAATTCTCCTCTCTGCATTGGGGTAAGTCATCTCCTCCTCTCAACAGATTATACATTCCTCTGGAGTTAAAGCCTACATCGTAATACTCTGAGCAGCCCTCCAGAGCATTCAGCATTTTGCTTCGCACATAGTAAGGTCTCCACAAACTTGTTAAATGAATGACGTAATTTCTACAACATCTTAGAGTTTTGAAAGGATTGTGATAAGGTGGGGAAAGTGTGGGCTGTGAGGTCCGACAGACCTGGAGGCGAATTTCAGCTCCACCACTTAATGTCGGTGTGATCTGGACCTCAATGTCCTCATCTGTACAATGGGGTTAACGACCCTAGCCCCTCAGGATTTGGGGGAAGATTAAAATGAGATGGGACCTGCAAAACCTTCCCCCTTGGCAAGACAGGGTAGGCAGGAAAATGGCCCCTCAACGTTGGTCATGTCCTCATCCCTGGAACCTGTGAATAGTTGAGTTATATGGCAAAGGGGATTTAAAGTTGCAGGTGGAATTAAGGTTGTTTTTCCATTGACCTTAAAATAGAGACATTAGCCTGTCTGGGTGGCTCATTTGGTTGGAGCATCGTCCTGATGCACCAGGGTTGTGGGTTTGATCCCTAGTCTGGGCGCATGCAGGAATCAACCAATGGATGCATAGATGGGCAGAGCAGCAAATCTCTCTCTCTCTCTCTCTCTCTCTCAATCAATTAAAGAAAATTAAAATAGGGGGGTTACCATGGTGACTATAGTTAATGGTACTGTACTGTATATTTGAAAGTTGCTAAGAGAGTAGATCTTAAAAGTTCTCACAAGAAAAAAATATGTTATTCTGTGAGGTAATGAATGCTAACTAGACTTATTGTGGGCATCATTTTGCAATATATGCCTTTGTCGAATCATTATGTTATACACCTGAAACTAACACAATGCTATATGTGAATTACATCTCAATAATAAAAATAAGAGATTATCCTGGACGACCTGGGTGGGTCCAATGTAATCACAAGGGCCCTTAAATGGGGTAAGGGAGGCAGAAGAGAAGTCAGAAGGAGGTGTGACTGAAGAATGGTCAGAGAGGGACAGCGCTGCCACCAGCATTGAAGATGCAGAAAGGGGCTGAGCCACTGAATGCGGACGCCTCCCGCAGCTGGCAAAGGACACAGAAATGGAATTTCCCCCGAGCTTCCGAACGCAGCCCTGCTGACACTTTAAGTTAAACCAGTGACACCTGTGCTGGACTTCAGACCTCCGCAACTGTAAGATAACAAATATGTGTGGGTTAAGCCAGGTTTATGGCCACTTGTCACAGCAGCCAGGAGGTTTATTTCCCTGTCTCCAGCTCCTTTACTCCCGTCCACTCTCTGGGTAGCACCACAACAAGCAGGGCTTTCACGCCTGCTTCATACCTGAGGAGACAGGCTGGGAGAGGTGATGGGACTTGTCCAAGGTCACGCACAGAGAAGGTGGAAATGCAACTGGAGCCCGGACCTCTGTCTCTGACCCCTGGATGCTTTCCAACATACCAACCACATTGCCTTTCTTTTATGTTTTAAAATATATTTTTATTGATTTCAGAGGGGAAGGGAGAGGGAGAGAGAGAGAGAGAGAGTCATTGATTGGCTGTCTCCTGCACACCCCACACTGGGGATTGAGCCAGCAACCCGAGCTTGTGCCCTTGGCCGAAATCGAACCTGGGACCCTTCAGTCTGTAGGCTAATGCTCTATCCACTGAGCCAAACTGGCTAGGACCACACTGCCTTTCTTTCTTTTTTAAAAAATATATTTTATTGATTTTTTACAGAGAGGAAGGGAGAGGGATAGAGAGTTAGAAACATCGATCAGCTGCCTCTTGCACACCCCCCACTGGAGATGTGTTCACAACCAGTACATGCCCTTGACTGGAATCGAACCTGGGACCTTTCAGTCCGCAGGCGGACGCTCTATCCACTGAGCCAAACCAGTCAGGGCCACACTGCCTTTCTTAATGGTCATCCAGTGAATGTAAAAATATATTAAAAGTAAAAAAAAAAAAAATTAAGAGCCCTGGAAATGTGTGGGGGTGTTATCCTCCAGGATGGCCCAGAAGCCCCGCCTCTGCGGAGACCTCTCTGGCCTCCTAAGCTTCAGTTCCTGCCACCCCCACCCCCAACCCCACCCCCACCCCCAACCCCACCCCCACCCCCAGCTCCTTGCCCTTATAAGTCCTTCTGTCTTCCCAGAAAGAGACTCTGGCCTTTGAGGTCCCACCCCTTGAACTTGGTCCAGGGCCAACACCCCGGAGGAGCTCAGTGAAAGTGGGGTTCTCCGCC
This sequence comes from Myotis lucifugus, assembly GCF_000147115.1. Taxonomy (NCBI): domain Eukaryota; kingdom Metazoa; phylum Chordata; class Mammalia; order Chiroptera; family Vespertilionidae; genus Myotis; species Myotis lucifugus. The sequence goes on along the minus strand of NW_005871766.1, from coordinate 59,035 downwards.
CCTGCTCACTTGGCCACTGCCAGCCCCTCACTCTCTGAGCCCCTCAAAAGCAAGGCACGCTACCCTGAGCCCCGGGAGCCTGCACATCCTGCCTGAGTGGACAGGGTGGGAGGGAGGAAGGCTGCACCCCCAGGGCCAGCTGACAAGGTCAGAGGGGAAACTGCACTTCCTGCTGGGCCCCTGGGGAGTTTTGTCTCTTAGAGAGGCCACTGGGTCTCTGTGCCTGAACTCCAGGGGAGGGAGGCCTGGGGGAGGAGGAGAGAGGAGGGCAGGAGAGGAGTAGGAAGAGGACAAGGGGGAGAGAGAGGAAGGGGGCAGAGAGAAGAGAGGGACAGGGCAAAGGGGAAGGGAGGCAGAGGGACAGAGACAGGAAAGAAAAGAAAGACAGCGAGGACAGAATCGGAGCCGGAGGTAATAAGAAGAGAGAGGACCAGATGCATAGAGGAAGAGGCAAGGGTCAGAGAAACAGGAGAGGGAACTCAACTTAGAACGCAGAAGGCAGACGGTAAGCGAGTGCAAGAAAGACAGAGAGAGATTAACCAACAGAAACTCAGACAGAACGGGCCGGTGAGGCCCAGAGAAGACACTTGAGCTTCCGGGACGTTGCAGATTTTCTTTGGGGTTTCCTGGGTGTCCCTGCTGTGAGGTCTGCAGACCTGGGGTCAGCACCACATCTGATTGGCCAACCATCATTACCATCATGGCCACTGGTTGGTGTGAGCCTGGCCACTGGTTGGTATGAGCCTGGAGGAAGCTGGCTGGGCCCAGCGGGGAAGGGGTCAGCTCCCCAAGCCATGGGGACAGGTCCATGAGGGCCTTGACTTATGACAGACTCTTGGGAAAGCCCCTGCCTGCTCTCCCCTAATCAATCCCGAAGTTCTTAAGGGTCTCAATTTATGCCTCTGACACAGGGACATTTCTCAAGGAGGCAAGGGAGACTTAAAACCAAACACCTGGCTTTGCTATGGAAAGAGCCTGGGCTTTGATCGCAGGCCAACCCGAATTCAAATCCAGACTCAAAGATCTGTCTACTTGCTGGGTGGCCTCAGGCAAATGCCCTCCCCTCTCTGAGCTTTGGGTCTCCCAAATGTGACTGAGCTCCTGAAGTAGCTGTTGCTCTCACCCCTGCATTCTCCTGGAAGGAGCTCTCAGAGGTTTGACGCCAGAAGTGACAACATCCGAGACACTTGGGTTGCAGACGAGGGTGTGGGCCACCCAGAATCCATTTTCTAACAAGAGTGATAAACGGCCAAAACCGGTTTGGCTCAGTGGATAGAGCATCGGCCTGCGGACTGAAGGGTCCCGGGTTCGATTCTGGTCAAGGGCATGTACCTGGGTTGTGGGCACATCCCCAGTAGGAGGTGTGCAGGAGGCAGCTGATCGATGTTTCTCTCTCATCGATGTTTCTGACTCTCTATCTCTCTCCCTTCCTCTCTGTAAAAAATCAATAAAATATATTTAAAAAAAAAAAAGAGTGATAAACGGTGGAGTGGTAGGTGCCCAGCACCTGGGGTGCCCACCTTAAGGGGGTTCTTCCCTTGAGCTGTCCCATAGTGTGGCGTGGGGTTGCTTCCTGCTGTGAAACCTCGATGCTTGACTCTCGGTTTCCCTTAC
>NW_005871766.1:55872-56715 GCF_000147115.1 Myotis lucifugus | reverse complement strand
CAGTGTATTTGAAAGTTCCTGACACGCCCCAGTGCTGCTCGGTGCAGGGTCCTGAACGTCCTTTCTTGTAGCCACCTCTTTACAGCATTGCATTTTGTCTCAAAAGGTGTTTTTGGATTCGTTTGGTTTTGGTTCCTACTATGTGCCTGGCATGAGAGAAAGGTCTTTACAAATGCTTGAGATCTTGTTGGAGTGCTGACGAGCAACAGGAGAGGATAAAATGAAATGCTGAGGGGGGCGGTGCTGGAGGAGGGAAATCAGCGGAGGGTGTTCAGGGCAGGCTTCCTTGTGGAGGGAGCTTATTGGATTGTATCTGTAGAGACAATGCATGAGTCAGGACTTGCTCTTTTGCAAGTGACAGAAACCCGACTCAACTGGCTCAAAGAAACGATGGAATTTATTAACTCATGTCAGCAGAATGTCCAGAGGCGGAGGCCTGGATCCAGGTGCTCAAGTGAGCAAAGTCCTGAAGGCTTTGTCTCCATCATAGCTCAACTCTGTTTTCCTACTATCGGCCCTGCTTCAGAGCGGGTCCTCTCTGCATAGTGGCACCAATGGCTTCTAGAGCCACGGTATGGCATTCCATCAGTTTAGCGAACTCCAAAGAAGTCCAGCATTAACGCCGATGCACCAATTCAGGCCACGTGCTCATCTCAGAACTTATTGCTGATGACCAGATGAATGGAGAATTCTGATTGGCCGAATCCAGGATCACATGTTAACCGTTGGAGCCAGAGGATGGAGTCAGCCCCACATGAAAACTGGGTTGTGTTACGAGAAGGAGAAGAATGGGGTGCTGAGAAGGCAAAAAGCAACACGTGTCTACTCCAAAGAAGACTGACC
>NW_005871766.1:47434-54945 GCF_000147115.1 Myotis lucifugus | reverse complement strand
GATCCTGGCACATAGTAGGTCCTTAGCAATACTTTGTTGGATTGAATTGTTGAGCTAGATAACATATCCAAACTCTCATTCATTTGTTGGTTTGTTGGTTCATTCATTCATTCATCAACCATTTACTGAGCCCCTCCTGTGCATCAGGCCCTGTGCCAGGTTCCGGGACACAGCCACAAAGGGCTCTGCTCTCATTGGAATGATAGCTCACAGCTGAACAGAATGACTGTTTATGGTTTGTGGTTTATAAAGCCCTTTCACATGTCCTGTCCCGTGATCCTGGTATGTGGATGCTGTTGACGAGAAAGAAGCTCTTCCGTAAGGCCACTCTCTAGTGAGCAGCCGGACTCCCTTGCCAGTGCTCTCTCCTAGGACCGCACTGCCCAGTGTGCATTAGGGTCTAACCTCGGGGCACTGCCTGGGGCTCCTTGGTCTGGCTCAGAGCTTGGGAGGTGCCCTGCAGTAGCCCCTGTGGGGCTTGGGTGTCCTCACTAGGGAAGTCTCTTGAGGCCAGGGGAGCTGGGGAAAGGGCCCGATGTGTGTCTCCACCACAGCCCTGATACGAAAGTGACCACAATCCTTTTTGGGTCACTTTCTTGAGCAAAGAGGAACATGGTCTTGAGCGAAAAGGAAAGATATGGGAGGAACTGCCACTGAGCGACTTGGTCAGCGCAGAGGATAGGGACAAACTTATCGTCTCAGGGTCTTCCCTCCTCGTGTCTTGGCTCAGGAGCTTCCCTCTCCAGTTGTGCCTTCCCCTTAATCCCTTTTTTTTCAACATCTACTTGTTGCTCAATGTTTGTGTGCAGGCCTATCCCTCCAGAAGGTTCCCGTATGGCCCAGCTCTCACTGACCCTCCTGGGGCCACAGCTCTTATTTGCTCTGCATTTTGGGGTTCTAACTGGGTTGGAAACAGAAGCAGATTCTGAGACAGGATCTGAATATAAGTTGTTTATTCGGATTGTGTTCCCAGGCAACTCAGGTAAGGGCCTGGGTAAGTGAGGCAGGGAGGAAGGGCCATGGATGAAGCATCTGCTATCTAGCCAGTTCCCACTGCAGGCACCTGGGCACCCCTGTAGCCAGTGTAGTACATGCAGCTCCTAGTCATCCAGCTCCAGGGGCGAGGGCTCTGGGCTGTGTGACTACCAGCTCCCCTTAGAGCAGGGGTCCACATGCAGCCCGCCGAAAACATTTATCCGGCCCGCCGGGTGTTTTTGCCACCGCTGTGTGCATAGGAATTTGTTCATAGTTTTTTTTTAAACTATAGTCCGGCCCTCCAACGGTCTGAGGGACAGTGAACTGGCCCCCTGTTTAAAAAGTTTGAGGACCCCTGCCTTAGAGGGCATTCATGTCTCAGCACTTCTACAGCCCTCCAGGGAAGTGTTGCAGGTGCTGTCAGAAGTCCCACTGGGGCTCACAATGTTGGCGTGCTAACAGTGTCTGCGTCAGTGTAAAATTTTGGGGGAGACAATGGGTTTCACTGTTAAACATAAAATTTTGAAAACCGGTGACATAAGCCAAAACCCCCATTTCACGGATGGGCTCCTGCTGTCCTGGAGATGCAGGGGATTTGCCTCAGGAAGTTAAGAACCTAAACTAGAGCCAGAAACCCAGGTCCCAGCCTGGGAGCACAGCACTCTTTTTTTTTTTTTAACTTTTACTTTAAAAATAATTAGAGTCACCCAGCCTCCCCCAATGTTAACATCTTGCATAATTAGAGTATCATATCAAAACCAGGGAATTGACATTAGTACAATCCACAGAGCTTATTCAGATTTTACCAGTTATACATGTTTTCGTGTGTGCGGCTTTATGCAATTTTATCACATGTGTAGTTTCATGTTAAAAAAAAAAAAAGATGCTTAACTGTACCATCACCATAAAACACTCCTTTACAACTATCCCTGCGTCCCATTCCTAACCCCTGGCAACCTCTATAATGATGTTCGTTCATCGGTGTTATATAAATGCAACTATGCAGCATGTATCCTCTTGAAATGGGCTTTTTTTCACTCAGATTAATGTTCTATTTATTCATTTTTAATTTATTGACTTTAGAGAGAGAAACTTCCATTTGTTGTTCCACTCATTTATGTATTCATTGGTTTTTCTTTCTTCTTTTAAAATATATTTTTATTGATTTCAGAGAGGAAGGGAGAGGGAAAGATAGAGACATCAATGATGAGAGAAACTCATTGATTGGCTGCCTCCTGCACGTCCCCCACTGGGGATCGAGCCCGAAACCTGGGCATGTGCCCTTGACCAGAATCGAACCCCTAGACTCTTCAGCCCGCAGGCCAACGCTCTATCCACTGAGCCAAACCAGCTAGGGCTCATTGGTTTTTCTTGCATATTCCCTGACCAGGGATAGAACCCACAACCTTGGCATACTGGGACAACACTCTAACCAACTGAGCTACCTGGCCATCGTTTTCTTGAGGTTTAACCAAGTTGTGTGTATCTGTAGTTCATTTCTTTTTATTGCTGAGTAGTAGTCCAGGCTACGGCTATATGAGGTAGGCACCATTATTGTCCCCACTTTACAGATGAGGAAACTGAGGCCTCCAGCAGAAAAGCATCTCCCAGACCCTTGATAGTCAGTGGTTCTGTGCAAGCCCCACTGGGAGACGTTGGGTCCGAACAGTTCAGAGATCCGTGGCTTCTGCTTTAGCCCCAATTTTAATCATCATCATCATCATCATCATAACATGTGAGGAAAGTCCCTTCTGTCCAACCGCCCAGCAGCTGTTTTGTTCCCTTTGATATTCAAGCCTGTCCGTGGGGATCTGCCTGGCGGTCCTGCCAGTCTTCCCTGATCCCCGCCGAGCCCATGTTTCCTCGATGAACACAGCCGCCAGGCCCTGCATCCCGGTGGCTTTTCCTTGCTCTGTGGGAACACCCACCCCCTCACATTCTCTCCAGCTGCCTCTGGGAGTCCCTCAGGAATGTCCTCTGGGCCAGTGGCTTTCTGAGATTCAGTGCAGCTCTTCCTGTGCACTCGCTCTACTGCATCGCCCTTCCCCAGAAGTCAAGCTTGAGCTACAAATTAGCACCAAGTATGTGGCCGGCACCGAGCAGAATGCGAAGGACCCAGATGTACCTTCCGTGTGAATCTGCCACCCGCACAAACTCAGTCCAGCAGGGAAGACAGATGTCCCTTTAATGACTGAAACAGGGAGATACCACTCCCCACTCACCACAGATTAGAAAGGTCAGTACTCTCAAGTGCTGGTGACACGGAGGGGAGACGGGAGGCCCGGCACTGCTGTGGACCTGTGACTTGGCACAGCCATTCTGGAAAGCAACCAGGCGGGATTTGGCAAAGTTAAAACTGGGCACGCCTTCTGACCCAGAAATCCCACTGCGGGGTAATCATCCCAGAGAAACTCTCATAAAAATCCCGGAGAGATCCTGGGCAGGGACGCGCACGGCAGCGTGGCTCATGGCCAGATGTAGCCGGTCCAAGCTCGGGAGTGGGAGCAGCAGCAAGAAACAACAATGAGATGTGCATACAGCAAGGAGGACTCAACACAGGAAATAAAGTGAGGCTTAATCTTTGAAAATGAAACACATAAGAATTCCTTAGAAAACGGACAGGAGTCATGCATGCCTGGGGAGGTGAATGGGAGTGGGTATGAAGGAGGAAGAAAAACATGAAATAAAGAAGAAAGGGGTCGCTCTGACCGGTTTGGCTCAGTGGATAGAGCGTCGGCCTGCGGACTGAAGGGTCCCAGGTTCGATTCTGGTCAAGGGCATGTACCTTGGTTGTGGGCACATCCGCAGTGGGGGGTTTGCAGGAGGCAGCTGATTGATCTCTCTCATCGATGTTTCTAACTCTCTATCCCTCTCCCTTCCTCTCTGCAAAAAATCAATAAAATATATTTTTAAAAAAAAGAAGAAGAAAGGGGTCTTGCAGAAACTATCAAAGATGGATTGCAACACCCTGAAAATACCTCAAGTCAGCTTTATGTGGCTGGAAGTCCTTAGGAGCCAAATACAAACATATAACCACACTCACAAACAAATACTCTGAGGGTCATACCCCAGGCTGCTCTGCTCTGTGTTCATAATACTCCCTTCTGGCCTGGGCCCAGTGGCTTCAAATCAATCTTCCATGTTTGGCCTCTCTTTTCCTTCCGGTGAGTTCTTTCCCGGAAGTCTCCCCAGCCCCATGCAGACAGGCCCAGGTTGGATGCCCCGCAGCCCCCGGCTTAGCTGAATCACAGGTGAACACTGTTATGTCTCAGGAGCAGAATCCCGCTGCACCTGGGCCACCGACCCATCCGTTCCTCCATTTGTAATCATTTATTGAGCACCTGCTTCTTGTTGTCAGGCACTGGGAGCATAAAGAGGAATGACAATGAGAAAACCCTTCTATTTTGCATACTCTATTCTAGTGCTTTACTTAAGTGAATCCACTTAAGTCCATTTACACTCGCACAGACTCGTGGCTTTGGCTTGTAGATCATGGTGCCCCTAGAAAAGAAATGGATGGGCAGTCTACTAAATTCTTACTCGATCTGTTAAGTGCAAGAATTCTAGGGCAAGTGGATGGAGACCAACGTGTCACCAAAACAGTCACCACCCGCAGTCAGTTCTCAGACTTGAACCAGTTTATCGACCAGACACCTTGAGTGAAGAGGAGGCTGGTGTCCCTGGAGAAGAGACCCAGCCACACTGTCAAAGAGTTATACTCTTTTAAAAATATATATTATTGATTTCAGAGAGGAAGGGAGAGGGAGAGAGAGAGATAAAACATCAATGATGAGAGAGAATCAATCATTGATCGGCTGCCTCCTGCATGCCCCACACTGGGGATTGAGCCAGCAACTTGGGCATGTGCCCTGACCAGGAATTGAACTGTGACCTCCTGGTTCATAGGTCAACACTCAACCATTGAGCCACACCAGCTAGGCCAAAAAAAGTTATACTCTTAATCTCTCCCAGCTTTCCCCAAGGGGACTTCCAGTCATTTACCAGGGTGACTGCGCATTATGGAAAGGGAAATAATCAGACATTTATGGCCTAAACTAACACTAATTCCAGGAGATTAAAAACTGTCATTATGGTCCATCAGTCAGCGTATGGGTTTATGGAGGCCGGGTGATCATTTTAGCTCAGGTTTGTCTAACACTTGGCCAAGTGGTGTCCCCGAAACCATCGTGTGTGTGTGTGTGTGTGTGTGTGTGTGTTTAATGTTTTCATTGATTTTAGAAAGAGAGGAAGGGAGAGGGAGAGAGAGAGATAGAAACATCAATGAGAGAGAAACATCAATCAGCCGCCTCCTGCACGCAGCCCACAATCCAGGCATGTGCCCTGACCGGGAATCCAACTGGCAACCTCTTGGTGCATGGGACGACCCTCAATCCACTGAGCCACAACAGCCTGGCCTGGCCTGTGGTTTTATTTTTTCAGCTCCAGAATGTATAATTGGAATAGACATACACAGCAACCGGCAGACACTGTTATGATCACCCCCATTTTACAGACCGAGATACTGATGCATAAGAGATCAATTAACTTACCCAACCAAGGTCACACAGCTGGGAAGCCAGACTCAAACCCTGGCAGTTTCACCCCAAAGTCCACAGTCTTTCACCAACACACTATTCTACCCTTAAGTGCTCACAGTTACTAGGGGAGAGAAGCAAGCACACAGTGACTGCAGTGCCCTGTAGAATTGCAGTGGTAGAGATGAACACAGAAGCATGGGAATCTGGAGGGGGGCGGGTGCAGTGGGGTCAGCGAAGGGTTGCCAGCAGAGAGGGTGTCTAAACACAGTGTTAAAGGATGAGTTAGCGCTAATGAGACTTAGGTGGGTGGTGTGGACAAAGGGAGTCCAGGTGGGCAGAGGGCCCTATGGAAGAGAGGGGCCGAGGCAGCATGGGTGGCGCCGGCTGTGTGAGGTCGGGTGTGATTGGCCGTGGACTCCGGGACTGGAAGGTGCCAGGGTGCCCAGAGGGCTGCCACGGGTGGCATCCTGGCCCTGCTCCTGGGGCCCAGCCCAGGCCGAGAAGCTTTTTCTTACCATTGCAGTTGGGGACATTCCAGAGCACCCCCGACATGTGGTTTCTGTCCACAGTCCTTGCAGCGCACTTTCATCTCAGAGTAAACACTGTTTTGGTTTTATTTTTGCTCTTTATTTATCGCCCTGGGCATCTTCCTGACCCCCATCTGAGGCCCCGAAAGGAAGGCCAAGGCTCTTCGCAAACCTTGGAGAGTGGGTGGCCTTTTGTTAACGACTCTCATCCTGGTCACATGGACTGAATGAAGCACAGTCCTTGGAGGCAACATTTCTCTGGTCTTTTAGGAACCAGCAACAGCTTCCGACGTAAGGGAACACACTGCAGGGCCTCTGGCCATGGCTTCATGGGAGAAGAGAGGGATGGATGTGTGTGTATGGAGAGGGGGCGGTGGGGGGGAAGGGGGAGAAATGGGGGCGGGCAGTGGCTGCTGTGATCCAGGTCCTTGCCCTTCTGTTCTTTCTCTTAATCCACACTTACACCTGTGAGATAGGCAGTAGTTTACCCATTTCTTGGATGAGGGAAATCTGGCACAGAGTGGTAAATGAACTGGCCCAAAGTGGCACAGCAGCACTTGGAGGGCTGACTTCAAGCCCTCCGCCTCCTGGCTGTGACATGTCACTTTCTACTCGCCCACCTGTGGCTTGAAGCATGGTCCGTTCAGTGTCTTCAGGCGGCTGGAACTTAGGGAAAGAGGCTGAGAGCCTAGAGAAGAATTCTTATTTTCCTTCTCTCATCCAGTCTCCCCCCACAGTAGCCAGTATGGAAATCATAGCTAAGGTTATTGAGTGCTTACTTGGTTCTGAGCACTGTATTGGTGTGAAGTCATTTCAACCTCACCACGGTTCGCTAACTTGGGTGCTATTACTCTCCTCATTGTACAAGTGAGGGAGCAGGTACGGACGGTGCTGTCAGGGCCCGCTCTCGGCCCCTGGGCTCCGCTTTGCTCCCTGCACGATTGCAGAGCCAGCCAGCGCTCCAGGCTGCATCCAATCAGTGAGCAGCCTCGGTGCCAGGAGAGCTTCGTTCCTCACAGAGTTCCAGCAAACATCCTGGGCTACCCCCCACCTGCCAGGCTGGGTTTCCAGACCTTCTCAGGACATATCCTGGGAGGAGGTCTGAGTCACGTGCCCGCCCCAGACTTGGGAAATGGGTCAGCCCCACTTGAACCATGGGGGCTGAGAATGGGGGGCGGGGGGGCGGTGGCTCCCCAAAGGAGAACTGAGATGCTGTTATCAAAAGCTATGGCAGACAGACTGCAGGCGACAACCATGGGTGTTAAGAGTCCTGACCAGAAAGCCTAGACCCTGGTCCAAGTTCTGGCCTTCACGCCCTGTGTGGCCTGGAGAGAGTCGCTGTCCCTTTCTGAGCATCGGTTTCCTCATCTGGGAAAAGGGCATTTGACTCTGTCGGTGAGCCCCCATCTGGAATCTCCTGGGGAGCTTTTTAAAATACAGATTCCTGCCCTGACCGGGTTTGGCTCAGTGG
>NW_005871766.1:39712-47333 GCF_000147115.1 Myotis lucifugus | reverse complement strand
ATCCCTCTCCCTTCCTTTCTGTGAAAAAAAAAAAAAATCAATAAACACTATTTTTAAAAAAAATACAGATTCCTGCCTCAGACGGTTCTGGTTCAGTAGGCCTCTGCATTTCTTTCTACAACAGCTTCAGGGGATCCCGGCATGTTTTTGCTTCTGGAATTCACTGGATGAGATGGTTCCTTCCACCCTAATGTTCTCTGATTCTAGAGTCAATGAATGTTGGCCAAATGTCTGAGTCGAAAGATTCTGGCCGACGCAGCAATGTTCACCAGACATGCCATCCACACCCTGGCACTGCCCTGCATCCTTTCCCCTGGGCGAGGCCCGTGATGAGTTCTGGCCAATGAGACATGTGAGAGTGACACGTGCCACTCACAGAACCAGGCCGTTCACAGCCCAGGCCCCAAGCATCAGTCTCTCTCTTGCTTGCCTTGACAACTTGTGATGTAGACCCTGACCTGCGGGTCACTGCCACACGCAGCGAGGATGTGACAGCTGACACAGGAGAGAACGTGGGCTTGGGCCTTGCTGCTCTTCCTTCTGCAGTGAACTGGGAGCCTCCGGTGGAGAGGAGTGGTGGTCAGTCCCGACTGTGGCCCCAGAGGAGGAAGGACAGGAAGGCTGTCCAAAGCCAGAGGCCTCCCAGGACAGTGGGGAAAGCCTGGGTGAGGATTGGCTGGCTGGCTTGGGGCTAGTTGATACCCTTGTAAGGCATTGGGTTGTGGGAGAGCTATGGCTCCTAGGGGAGGTATTTATCCTTGATCGGGGTAGAAGGGCAAGCCCAGAGGGGAGGAGTGAGTCACCCAGAGTCCTGAGTACCTCTGATGCTGAGGGAAATCCATCCCCAGGACTTCTAAATCGAGGTCATATCCCTTCATAGAACATGACTTCAGAGTGGCTTTGAGAATGTTTATACCTTCTCAAAGGAATGAGTGGTCATGCCTTTCAGAGGTTGGGGGTTGGAAATGTTCCCCATGGATCTTAGGAGAAAACTCGACTCTGCCTTTCCATGGTGAACTCTGGCATGTGGGACACCAAGTTATGCTTTGCAGTTGGGCTTCTCACCCCAACAGGGCCTCTACCCAGGAGATTAAATAGAAGTTTTAAATTTTAATTGACTATGTTTTGATTTTTGTTTACTACATTTACATAATTTGTTATATTCCCCCTTTAAATTTAAATTTTACTTATTTTAAAAAATACATTCCCACCCAGCCAGCATGGTTCAGTGGTTGAGCATCGACCTATGAACCAGGGGGTCACAGTTTGATTCTCAGTCAGGGCACATGCCAGGGTTGTGAGCTCCATCCCCAGTGTGGGGTGTGCAGGAGGAAGCCAATCAATGATTCTCTCTCGTCATTGATGTTTCTGACTCTCTCTTCCTCTCTGAAATTAATAAAAATATATTTCAAAAATATATAAAAGCCCTAGCTGGTTTGGCTCAATGGATAGAGCATCAGCCTGTGGACTGAAGGGTCCCAGGTTCGATTCTGGACAAGGGCACATGCCTGGGTTGCGGGCTTGATCCCCAGTAAGGGGCATGCAGGAGGCAGCCAATCAGTGATTCTCTCTCCTCATTGTTTCTATCTCTCTCTCTCCCTCTCCCTTCTTCTCTAAAATTAATAAAATATATTTTTTAAAAAATTAAAAATATATAAAAAATACATTCCCATAATACAAGTCAAAAGATACAGAAGAGTGTACAGTGAAAAGCAAGTCTTGTTCTATCCCATTCTCCCTTAGTTCCGGAAACAGAATCCAGGGGAATTTAAAAACTTGCTGGTAATAACAGGTACCATTTATTAAAATTTGTTGTGTGCTGGACGTATAGTAGGTAATTTCAGTACACCATCTTCCAATGGCCCCATCAAGGTGGTATATGGCAGGAGAGGAAACTGACCCTTCGACAGGTGAAATAACTGTCCAAGGTCACACAGAGAATACAGGCAGAGCCAGGGTCAACATCATGGCTGCCTCACAATGTCACTAATTAACACTGATGTAACGTTCTTGTATTTATAAACCGTGTCACAGGACATTTAAGGCTCCTGACGCTTGTGTGAGACAGGCAGGGAAAACATTATTGTTGTATATAGAAGACAGATGATGCAACGGAGGTTCCAGGAATTCCTGCGGCCCTGTGCCAAGTTCCTTATAAAGCTGCCTTACTTAATCCTAACAAGAGCCCAGGGAATTTTTTCCTTTAGAGTTAAACAAAGTGAGAGTCAGGTAAAAGTGACTTGCCTAAGTTACACACCTCAAGTAACCGGGGAAAACCAGGATTCAAACCCTGGTCTCTCTAACCTCGAAGTGATACTCTTTAAATGCACAATCCCTGTGTCTTGCAGAGACAGAAATCCCTTGTTTTCCCTTTTACTAGGCCCATCAATCCTCACAGCGGAGCAGGGAGCAGTGTGATTATTCCCATTTTCCAGGTGAGGAAACTGAGGCTTAAAATGTTGACACACGGATTGCCCAAAGTCACGCAGCTAACAGATGGTAGGGCAGGATTTGAGGCGGCTTCTGATTCTCTGTGGGTCTCCCCCGCCCCCCCCCCCCTTGCCCCCCAACACCCAGTAGCCAGACTTTGGACCTGCGTCTTCTGGGTGAAGCTGTGTCCTATTTTGCCAGGAATTCAATTCATTTGCATAATGTACTCAATTGGCTCGTGCTACAGGAGTGGGCGGGCTCAATAAAATCAACCTGTCAGCGGGTGAAGCGCCCGGGACAGGTCTGCAGGTGGTGATTTCAACAGACTAGGTGAGCACCTGGCCGGAATGACTGGGAGGGAGAAGGTCAGCGCCGAGGTCAGGCACATGACCTCGAGCAATCCTTCAAGCCGCGGTTTCTGAGATTCAGTGCGGCCAGTCTCCGCTCAGCATTGCTTTTAAGCCCGTCCTCGTTTCTGCAGCTCCCGAAGTTTCCCAGCTCCTTTCGCCCAAACCAGAAATTGTACAGACTTCTCTGAGCTCAGCCAGAATAGGAACCTGGCTGACCTGTTGCAGCTCCGCAATCGTTGCGTGTGGTAGGGAGCAGGGAATTCAATTCATTTGCATAATGTACTCAATTGGCTCGTGCTGCAGGAGTGGGCGGGCTCAATAAAATCAACCTGTCAGCGGTGAAGCGCCCGGGCCTTCGGGTGGGAGGGGTGCAAGGAACACCTAGCAGCCTTGAATGAGGTCGGCCGCCTGTTTGTGGGTCAGCGGCGTGAACGGCCTACACCCCAATCACAGCCGCTCCCGCTAGTGCGGCCTCGCTGTAAGTGTGCATCTGCTGGAGCAGGACGCAAAACACGGTAACATTGGTTCCCTGGAGGGGGCGGTGGGTGGGACCCCTTACCTGGGAGGGAGCTGAGGTTTGGGGAGGGCCTGGGAAGGAGATTTTCATCAGAAAACCTTTTATGTCCAAACTGTGATCCTTGCGAGCCCATTAAAACATACATTTAAAACACACATTATTTTTAATTTTTAATTTTTAATTTTATATATTTTTAGACGAATAGGTTCTCATGGTGCATGTATATATATATGTGTGCATTCCACATATGTGTGTAGAGAGATATAGTTATAGATATTGATAGATGATATAGACCTTAGGACGCTATCAGATACTTATAAATGTCAAACTTAGGCTGGCGTTCAGAGCCCTCTGCAATCTGCCCTAGCCTTCTTCCCACCTGCCCATCAACCTGAACCCAAAGCCACAGCCCCACAGATTGGTCTCTGTGCCCAATCCACCTTTCTGCACCTACGATTTTGCCCTTGAATTTGCCCTGGCCTTTCCCTCCACACGGATGCTCTCTCTCCTTACACTTTATCTTTGACGTTCCACCCAGCCTCAGGGATCACTCAGAGGCCTTCTCCCTGAACCCCTTAAGATTGACCTTTGCTTCCCGGCTTGGTTTGCTCTTGTCTGAGTGCGCTCATCAAACTGTCCACCCACACAGCCCCTCACATCCCCACTGGTTCATTGGCCCAGCTCCCCAGCCTTGGCACAGTGTCATTTATTGATTCAACCAACATTTATTAAACACCTTACTCAGGCACTGTTCTAGGCACTGGAGACAGAGCAGGGAACCAACCCTATAAATTGTAGATCTCCTGGAGTTTACGTTTCAAAGAGTAAATGGCTGAATCGGCACAGTGTATAATTTGTCAAGTGGTGACAAACTCATAAAGAAAACTAAAGCAGGGCAAAGGGGCTAACCTAGGAGGACAGTAGCAGCTGAACCAACCAGATACTGGTTCTCATTTGGGTTAGGGCTGTGGTTGGCAAACTGCGGTTTGCAAGCCACATGCGGCTCTTTGGCCCCTTGAGTGTGGCTCTTCCTAAGCCTTAGGAGTACCCTAATTAAGTTAATAACAATGTACCTACCTATATAGTTTAAGTTTAAAAAATTTGGCTCTCAAAAGAAATTTCCATCGTTGTACTGTTGATATTTGGCTCTGTTGACTAATGAGTTTGCCGACCACTGGGTTAGGGGTTGGGACATGACTGTGTGGAGGTGACATGTGAGGAGTGATCTGCATGAAGTAAGAGGGCACCATGCAGTATGTGGAGTGTTCCAGCCTGAAGGGGAGGGACTAACCATGTGTCCTGTTGGTGCCCAGCATGTGGATGTTGAATTAAATTGGACAGTGGAGACGGGGAGAGAAGACGGTTACTAGTCCAGGGGAAAGTGAGGACAGCTTCTTATATTCTCCAGGAATGGTGAACCTGGCCTCTAACCCAGTGACTGAGCTGTAACCAGTAGCACAACCTTTGGAAGCCACACCCAACAAGTCAGGCTTCTTTAGAAAGGCAGGGCGTCATTTCAGAGAAAAGAACTTGGTTCTGGGTTCAGTCCTGGTTTGGGCCCTGTCTGTGTGACCTTAGGAGCCATTGCATCTCCCTGAGCCCCGGCTTCCACCACACCAACAAGCAGTCCTCCGATACCATCTGGGCGCCCTACAGGTCAACTCAGTGCCCACACTGTCTCCAGGGAGTGTCGGATCCCTCAGGTTAAGGGCTTAGTTACAAGACTGACCCTCCCCACCATGTCAGACTTCAGTCAAAACTCCAGGTTGTTACCTGTGCTTCCGACCCACCACCTACAGATCCGAGCTTCCAACAACCCCCTCCTCGGGTTTGATTGATTTGCTAGAGCAGCTCACAGAATTCAGGAAACCCATTTATTAATTAGATCACTGGTTTATTATAAAACAGTATAACTCAGAAACAGATCAGCGGTTCTCAACCTGTGGGTCGCGACCCCTTTGGTGGTCGAACGACCCTTTCACAGGGGTCGCCTAAGACCATCGGAAAACACATATATTATTGCATATTGGTTTTGTGATTAATCACTATGCTTTAATTATGTTCAATTTGTAACAATGAAATTGGGGGTCACCACAACATGAGGAACTGTATTAAAGGGTCGCGGCATTAGGAAAGTTGAGAACCATTGAGTTAATGGAAGTGATGCACAGGGCAAGGCATGGGGAAAGGGGCGGAGCTTCCACGCCTTCCCGGAGAAGCCACCTACGGAAATCTCCATGTGTATGTTCCCCAGCCTGGAAGCTCTCTGAACCCCATCCCTTTGGGTTTTTACAGAAGTTGGGTTATAAAGGCACGATTGATTAAATCATTGGCCCTTAAGCATTGATTCAGCCTCCCCAGAGGTCAGGGAGTGGGACTGAAATTCCCAACCTCCGATTCCCTGGTTGGCTCCAGGGCAACCAGCCCCCATCCTTTGGTAGGGGGCCCCAAAAGTTGCCTCATTAACATAGCAAAAGACTCCTTTGTTGTTCTCATCACTTAGGAAATTCCAAGGGTTTTAGGAACTGTGATCCAGGAAGATCACGTATATATGAGAAATATATTTTGGTTATATAAATGCCATAATATATATTTCTTAGAAATCACAATATCACAACACTCTGATGGGGAGGTGTTGATAATGGGGCGGCCTTGCATGTGTGGGGAGAGAGGATAAATGGGAAATCTCTGTACCTTCCCCTCAATTTTTCCATGAATCTAATACTGCTCTAAAAAAGAAAGTCTTAGTTGGAAAAAAAAAAAAAAAAAAGGCAAGCTTAGGACCATCGGCTAGAAGAGCTCCTAAGAAGGGGACCCAGAGCCAGCTGTCCTGGGCTCCAAGCTGGCTCTGGGATGTTGGGCAAGTCACTAACCTCTCTGGGCTTCAGTGGCCTCACTTGCAACATGGGAAATCTAAAGAGACGTACTTCCCTGGGCGGGTGTGAGGATGACAGCTGTGGGTATATGGAAATCTCAGAGACTGCCTGGCAGGCCGCAGTGCTCGATAGATGTCAGCTGCTCCCGTCCTCCTACAGGCCGTGGGAAAGCACTGATGGCGACTGTGAGCAGAGAGGGAATTTCCAGACCGCGGGAAACCACCATAAAGCTGGACATGGGCATTTGCATAGGGGCCGCCCCTGCCCCCTGCACTGATGCTCCCAGCAGCTTCATACCCGTGTCCTCCGTTTACAAGAGGCATCCAGCTGAGCCTCCGCCTCCCGTTTGCAGGCACCTCCTCATCCTGCCCAATAGCACTTGCAGTTTTGTCACCATTTCCTTTGGTTAAATGCCTTCTAGGTGGAGGGGCCTTTCTTGGGCAAGAGCAGGGCTTCCTCAATCACTCCTCTGCTTGCCCATCTGTCGGATGCCTCAGCATCGCTCTTATCTCCAGCATCGCTCTTATCTCCACAATCTCGTATCTCACTCTCTCCACTTCGGCCAAGATAATCATTGACACACATAGGCCTCTTGCATGTGTCATTCACTTTCTCACACATTTTATCAGATGAGCCTCATCAAACCCATCTTGCACGGAAACACCGAGGCCCAGAATGGTCAAGTGACTGGCTGAAGGTCACACAGCCAGGAAGTGGCAGAGTTGGCACCCCCATCGGGCCCTCTTTCTATGTAACAGTGAAACATCCATGTGTGTGGCGCCTATTGTGTGGTAGGCACTGTGCCAGGTTTTCACCTACATGATCTCATTTCATTCTCACCCTTCATTCATGAGTCCTGGGCTGAATAGACTACAGTTTGAATGGCCAGGTTAAGTGCTCACAGTTACTAGGGGAGAGAAGCAAGCACACAGTGACTGCAGTGGGCTGCTGGGCTGAATAGACTACAGTTTGAATGGCCAGGATCCTCTCACTGTCCTGTGAGGTAGGAATCACCACCCTCCTTTTTTCAGGTGAGCAAATGGAGGCTCTAGGCAAGTAAGAGACTGCTTAGGACCACCAGCTAGTAACTGGCGGAGCTGAGATTCAAGTGCAGATGTCTGGATGTCAGAACCAGGGTGCTTGCCTTTTTTATTTTATTTTATTTGAATTCCACCAGTGCCAGGGAAGACCGGCCGGTCCCCCTGCAAGAACATCAAAACTGGTTCGCAGCCAGCCCCAAGGTAGCGTCCTTTGAGGTTTGGCAGCGATGGAGCCATATTTCAGGCTGATACAAAGCAGGCTGCACCCCACCCCCTCGGGCGGGCGAGATCCCCATCTGGGTTGTCTACTTAATACCCCATTACAGGAGGAAATCTACAGCCAGCTCCCGCCAGCTCACTGCCCAGCCCTCCCTCCCAGGAGATCAAAACTGAGCTCCATGCCGCCCA
>NW_005871766.1:35953-39612 GCF_000147115.1 Myotis lucifugus | reverse complement strand
ATCGAAACATCAGTGATGAGAATCTTTAATCGGCTGCCTTCTGCATGCCCCCCATTGGGTACTGAGCCCACAACCTGGTTATGTGCCCTGACCGAGAATCGAACTTTGACCTCCTGGTTTATCGGTTGATGCTCAACCACTAAGCCACACCAGCCGGGCCAGGGTGCTTGCCTTTATGTCCCAGCTGCTTTGCCCTGGGGGGGTCCAAGTTGCATTTGCTCTAAATCACTGTAATCCTGCGACGTCACCCAGACTCCATCCCCACCAGCTGGGCTGGGCTGCAAAGATGGCTTCCCCATCTTGGAACAAATTTCACACCACATGGCCTGACCTCCCAGCAAAGGGTACATTATGACCATGCAGTCCTTTGCCACACAGAAGTAATATGAGGCCAAATGTTAAAAATGCGCCCTGGAAAGGAGAGGCCGAGAGCCACTCCCACACCAAGTTAAACATTCCAAGCGGGGCTGCGGTGTGCGCCAGGCAGGAGGCGAGGAGGCCGTGCTCCCTGTCACAGGGCGGGCGAGGGACATCCCGCGGGCTGGCGGTTCTCCTCTTCACATACCTGTTTCGTGGAACTGGAAGAGGCAAAGTCCATTCCAGTTTTTACCCTTTTTATAACAGCGTTCCTGACATATCATTCACATACCATAAAATTCACCCTTTTAAAGTATACAGTTCAGTGGTTTTTATTATAGTCACAGAGCTAAGCAACCGTCACCACTGTCTAATTCCAGAATATATTCATCATCCCCAACAGAAACCCCATACCCATTAGCAATGTCTCCCCATCCCCTCCTCTTCTCAGCCCCTGGCAACCACTAATCTCCCTCATGTCTCCATAAAGTTTGCCTGTTCTGGACATTTCGTGTCCATGGAATCATATAATGTGTGGCCTTTTATGATTGGCTTTTCTCATTGAATGTAATGTTTTCAAGGGCCGTCTATGCTGTAACATGCGTCAGAAATTCATCCTTTTTATTGTCAAACTAGAGGCCCGATGCACAAAATTCGTGCAGGGGCTCGCAGCTATGGCTTTGTCCGGAAGGACGTCCGGAAGGTCCTTCGGCTGTCTGGTCTAATTAGCATATTACTTTTATTATTATAGATAACATCCCATTTATGGCTATGCCACGTTTTGTTTATTCATCCATCAGTTCATGGACATTTTAGTTGTTTCCATTGAGGGGTGGGGCACATGATGAATAATGCCATTATGAACATTCATGTAAATTCACGTACACATTGTTGTGTGGACCTATGTTTTCATTTCTCTTGGGCAAATACCTAGAGGTGGACTTGCTGGGTCAGATGTTTGGTATTTTGAGGAACTGCTGGTTTCCAAAGTGACTTCCCCTTTTCACAATCCCACCAGCAATATATGGCAATGACAATTTCTCCACTGTTTGTATTTATTCATTTCCTTTTTAAGCTTCTCAGTGGAAACCAAGACTTCCACCTGAGCAAAGCAAACTGTAATACATATGTAGTGACTTTGCTATACTGAAGCAAGCCTGCCCCTGAGCTGTGTGTTTTTGGTAGTCACTCAACCTCTCTGAGCTGGTTTTCTCTCTTGAGACCTGAGGAGGGATCTAATAATAGAGATCACAGATGAGTAGAGTTTGAGAAGCTTTAGACAACCTTGTCCTTTTCTTTCTTCCTTCCTTCCTTCCTTCCTTTCTTCCTTCCTTCCTTCCTTCCTTCTCTGCTCTGAATATTATACCTAATTCTAAATTCACACTTATCCTAAGAGGGGCCCACCAGCGGTGAAACAAATAGGTCCCTAGATTTAAATCCCAGCTACGTCTCTTACTGTCTGTGAGGCCTTGGGCTTGTAAACGGTACCTTTCTGAGTCTCCAATTCTTCTTCTGCAAAAAGGAGATTAGGCAACACATCGAAGGGCTGTTGTAGGACAAAATGTTTTGTGCTAAGCATGCAATAGACAGTAGATCCTACTATTTAAATCCAGGAAGACCCATTCCTTCTACCAGTCTTGACTGAGACCCTGTTAAGTGTCGGTTCCTGTGATACTCAGATGATTAAGATCCTTCATATCTGTAGCTCACAGGTTTGGGGGAGCAGGTTTGTAAGCAAATAATTGCGTCCTAGTGGTTGAAAGTTCTCTGTGGTTGAAGAGGAAGAGGTGTGGCAAGTAGGAGGAAATGGGCGCAGATAGGACTGGGTGGCCCTGAGGCAGGTGGGAGAGGCCCCTTTCTGCAAAGTGGACAGCAAAGTCAAGGACTCAGCTATACCCTCACCCACCCTCAGCCAGGACTCGGAAATGGCCTGCCTGCACTGAGGCTGGGAGGAGGGCAGACCTTTGTCTTATAAACCAGATAAGATAAAGCTAAACACCCTCCCTGAGCACACACTCAAACCTGTGTATGCACGGCCATAGGGCACTGGGGATGCTCTGTAGAGTGGGTTTATGAGGCTCAGAGAGACATGTGACATAAACGGGATTGGGGAGGGAGGCAGAATGGTGCAGAGAAAAGGGCTCTGAGTTATGAGTCTACCATTTAATAGCTAGTGATCTCTGGCAAGTCACAACTGCTTACCCTAGTCTCTGTTTACTCATCTGAAAAATGGGGGAAAACACCTAGTCCTCAAGCAGCAAATGTCAAGATGAGTGAGATGACATGAAACTGCTATTGCAGCCCTGGCCAGTTTTGCTCAGTGGATAGAGCGTTGGCCTGCGGACTGAAGGGTCCCGGGTTCAATTCTGATCAAGGGCACATGCCTGGGTTGTGGGCTCAATCCCCAGTAGGCGTCGTGCAGGAGGCAGCCAATCAATGATTCTTCTCATCGTTGATGTTTCTATCTCTCTCTCCCTTCCTCTCTGAAATCAACAAAAATATATTTTAAAAAATGCGATTGCAAAGCTAAATGCTGCATATGTTCATGAAGATGGGGTATGGTCATATGAAGAGTGGATAAACAAAATGTGATAAATCCGTACAATGGAATGTCATTCAACAATAGAAAGAGGTGAAGTACATGCTACAACGTAAATGAACCTTGAAGACTTGTGCTAAGGGGAAAAAAGCCAGACACAAATGACCACATACCATATCATTCCATTGATATGAAATGTCCAGAATAGGCAAATCTATGGAGACAAACAGTAGATTAGTGGTTGCCAGAAGGAGGAGGCTGGAGGAAATGGGAGGGACTGCCCATGGACATGGGTTTCTCTGGATGATGAAAATATCCTAGAATTAGATAGCGGTGATGGTGGCACAACCCCAGGACTATACTGAAAACCACTGACTTGCATACTTTGAAAGGGTGAAATGTCTGATATGTAAATTATATCTCAATAAAGCTCTTTAAACACACACACACACACACACACACACACACACACACACACAGAAGCATGGTTATTTCTTCTCCAGCACCTGTCTTTGCTAAGACACCGTGGGACGAACACAAATGAATCATGCTATTATCTAGCATGGGTGAATAATAAGCTATTATCTATTAGCTTCTTCATTTGTTTACTCACTCTACAAACATGTACCCCTGCCAGGTCCTGGGGATACAAGCACAAACAGAGCATTGATCTGTCCTGAGGAAGCTCCTGGCTCCTGGTCTGGAGGCAGACAAGCAGAGGCGGGCAGGCAGAGGGCAAGGGTGCTGTGGAGACAGAGGACCT
>NW_005871766.1:29035-31429 GCF_000147115.1 Myotis lucifugus | reverse complement strand
CATGTGCCCTTGACTGGAATGGAACCCAGGGCCTTTCAGTCCCCAGGCCAACGCTCTATCCACTGAGCCAAACCAGCTAGGGCTGAAGGACATATTGATGGCTTCCAAGTTTTGGCAGTTATGAATACAGCGGCTACAAACACCCCTGTGCAGGTTTTGTGTGGACATAACTTTTTAACTCCTTTGGGTAAATACCAGGAAGCACAGTTGTTGGATCATATGGTAAGTCTATGTGTAGTTTTGTAAGAAGCTACTAAGCTGTCTTCCTAAGTGGCTGTACCATTTTGCACTCCCACTAGTGCTTCTGTTGCTCACATCCTTGCCAGCATTATATGTTGTCAGTGTTCTGGATTTTGGCCATTCTAATAGGTACGTAGTGGTGTCTTGTTATTTTTATTTGTGTTTCTACAGTGACATATGACGTGGAGCATCTTTTCATACGTTTAGTTGCCATCTGTGTATCTTCTTTGGTGAGGTGTCTGGTAAGGTCTTTTTAAAAATCATGTTGTTTGTTTTCTTAGTGTTGAATTTTAAGATTTCTTTGTGTATTTTGGGTAACAGTCCTTTTTTATGTTTTTAAGACAGGGAAATCTGAAATATGTTTATGGGCAGGTGAGCTGACAAGATGTTGAAGATTATATATAATCTGAATTTTATTTCTTTCTTCATGTTATTTGTAACTTTTAGTTTTATATAATTACAAACTTATAGAAAATTGCCAGATTAGTACAAAGGAATCCCATATAGCTTTTATTTATCTTCCCAGTAGTTTACATTTTACTCCAATTTTATTATTTCCCTTTCTTTTTTTTTTTTTTTGGGGAGGGATTACGAATTTATTCGATCATCCGCACACACGGTGGCTGAGCCTGGATGGCTCCAGCCTTATTTCCCTTTTTTAATTGACACATAATTTACAGTCAGTAGAGCACACAAATCTTAAGTGTACACATCAATGAATTTGACATATGTGTAGACCCACTGTAACCACCAGCCAGTTCAAGATAGAGAACATTGTAACACTCCAGTAGGCTCCCCAGGGTCCGCTCCTGGTCACTAACTCTCTTCAAAGGTACCCCGATCCTGGCTTCTGTCACGAGAGATTGATTTTGCCTGTTCTAGGACTTCACATCAAATGGCATCATTCAGCATCTCCTTTTTTTTGGTTTTTTTTTTTTTGGTATCTAAATTCTTTCACTCAATAGTATATCTCTGAGATTCATCCATTAAAAGGTAGCTTTAGAAACAGTTTTATTGAGATATAACTCATCTACCATAAAGTTCATCATTTTAGAATATGTAATTCGTGGTTTTAAAAGTACATTCACAGAGTTGTGTAATCATCCCCATGATCTAATTTCAGAACACTTGCATTGCCTCAAAATACTCCTCATACTCATTAGCGGTAACTTCCCATTCTTTCCTCTCCCCAGCCTCTGGCAACCACAGATCTATATTCTGTCTCTATAGATTTATCTATTCTGGACATTTTTTAAAAAATCATTGTTGTTGAAAATATTACATATGTCCCCCTTTTTTCCCATTGACCTTTCCCACCCTGCCCACGCCCCAGGCCTTCACCACCCTATTGTCTGTGTCCATGGGTTATGCATATATGCATACAAGTTTATTGGTTGACCTCTTCCCCCTCATGCCCGCCCCCCATCCTCCCCTGCCTTCCCTCTGAGGTTTGACAGTCTGTTCCATGCTTCTATGTCTCTGGGTCTATTTTTTTTTTTAACTTAAAGAAAAGGTCTTTATCTTTCTTCTACACCACAAGCAACAAATGTTAACAAACATGGTTACTTTTTGTCTCTGGGTCTATTTTTGTGTGGCCTTTGTGACTGGCTCCTTTCACTTAGCATAATGTTTTTAAAGGTCACCCATGTTGTAGTCTGTATTAGTACTTTATTCCTTTTTATTGCTGAATAATATTCTATTGTATGGATTTGTCACCTTTTGTTTATCCATTCAGCAGTTCATGGACATTTGCATCTTCCTGCTTTTTACATGTAACACTAGTTTGTTCTTTTGTATTTCTGTGTAGGAATCAATAGTATGGACATAATCAATAGACCCATTTTACCATTCATAGACCTTTTTTCCTCCTAAGTTTTGGTCATATTAAGCTGCTATGAACATTTTGATATATATCTATTATTACTCACTGGTAGAATTGCTGGATCATAAGGTATACATATATATTCAATGTTCTTGATAAATTCTGGATACATGTCTTTTGTTATATCTACATTTTGCCAATATTTTCTCCCGTCTGTGGGTTTGATTTTTCACTTGCTCATATGTGTCTTTTGATGAAAGGAATCTCAATTTAATAAAGTTCACTTAACATCTCTCTATGTTTTATACTTTTGGTTACGTTAAGAAATTTTT
>NW_005871766.1:24750-27655 GCF_000147115.1 Myotis lucifugus | reverse complement strand
TGCCTTTTAACCCCCCCCCCCTCTCTCTCTCTCATACACACACACACACACACACACACACACACACACACACACAGGCACACACTGCATAAAATAAAATCCTGCTACAACAGCATTCTAAGTGCTTTCTTCACTTAATACATTTTAAATCAGTAAATACAAATCTATGTAACATTTTAATGACTTTCAACATATGGATGTATCAAAAAATTTTTAAGTGATTCATTATATTGTACATTTATTTATAATATTTAACAACTATAAACAATGTTGCAAACAACTTTTAAACCCGTATCTGTATACTTCTCCAATTTAAAAAAAAACAGAAGTTCCCACAATCACATTCTTTTTTTTTTTTTTTAAATATATTTTATTGATTTTTTACAGAGAGGAAGGGAGAGGGATAGAGAGTTAGAAACATCTATGAGAGAGAAACATCGATCAGCTGCCTCCTGCACACCTCCCACTGGGAATGTGCCCGCAACCCAGGTACATACCCTTGACCGGAATCGAACCTGGGACCTTTCAGTCCACAGGCCGACGCTCTATCCACTGAGCCAAACCGGTTTCGGCCACAATCACATTCTTTTTTAAAAAA
The DNA here is from genome assembly GCF_000147115.1 of Myotis lucifugus. Classification (NCBI taxonomy): domain Eukaryota; kingdom Metazoa; phylum Chordata; class Mammalia; order Chiroptera; family Vespertilionidae; genus Myotis; species Myotis lucifugus. The sequence continues at coordinate 27,057 of NW_005871766.1, read as the reverse complement.
TTATTGATTGATTTTTAGAGATAGAGGAAGGAAGAGAGAGAGAGAGAAAAAGGGGGGAGAAAAAGGAAGGGAGAGAGAGAAACATCAATTTCTTGTTCCATTTATTTATGCATTCATTGGTTGATTCTTTTTTTTTTTTTTAAATATATTTCTTTATTGACTTCAGAGAGGAAGGGAGAGGGAAAGAGAGATAGAAACATCAACAATGAGAGAGAATCATTGATCGGCTGCCTCCTGCATGTCCCCTACTGGGGATCGAGCCCACAACCCAGGCATGTGCCCTTGGCCGGAATCGAACCTGGGACCCTTCAGTCCGCAGGCTGATGCTCTATCCACTGAGCCAAACCGCCTAGGGCATTGGTTGATTCTTGTATGTGCCCTGACCAGGGACAAACCCGAAACTTAGATGTATTGGAACAAGGACGTTCTAGCCAACTGAGCTATCCAGCCAGGACTCTTTTGCCTTTAGATCATAGACTTTTTCTGAAGTTCATTTGAAAGGATAGTTTAGTCGTGATAGCATGAAAATTCCAAAAGGAAAGAATAATGAGAAATTTGCCCTCTTAGATATAAAATGTATTAGAAAGCTACCTTCATTAAAATATTGTGGAACTGGCACAGGAACACACAGGAAGATCAATGGATCCAACTCAGAAACAGATCCAAACATATAAAAGTTCCATAGGTGATGAAGTGGTACCTGAAATCAGTGGAGAAAATGGTATGTGCACAACTGGCTGTTACAAAAATTATATTAGATTTCTTCCTCCAAAATCAACATAAATTCTAGATAGATTAAAAGATAAGTGTAAACAGTCTTTTAAAAATCAAAAAAAAAATCTTGTATTGGCCAAGTGCTCTTTGCCTACCTAAAAAACAAACAAAAAACCCAAGAAAATATTTTGCACCAAATACCTAAAAGGGAAGTGTGCGAGTTAACACGTGGAGAGAAAGAAAGGCTTGGAAGGGCATTCCAGGCAGTGGGAACCCGAAGCAGCAAAGGTCTGGAGCCTGAAAGAAGGAAGGCAAGCGTGCCCCGTCTATGGAGAGGGTTAGGAATCGAACATCGAACTCCGGGCGCCCACAAGGAATCCGGGGCTGAGTCCTTGTACGCCCCACAGGCCATCATAATTATGTAAAATAGCACTTTTTCCATATATGGTACTTAATATCTGTTCTTCTGCTAGGATGACATGGGACAGGGAAAACTGCTCGCGGGGCGGGGTGTCAGAATCCTGGACCTTCCCAGTCTGCTCCCGCCCGACCTCTCCCCCGCCCCCGCCCCCGCCCAGGCAAGGCACCAACATCCCAGTCCTGAATTGAGGGCCTCCTCCTCCTGATTGGACTCGTTCTGTGTCAATCTCCCCCTGGACCTGGCTGTCCGTTGAACCCGCCCTAGTAGGCGGGGCTCCCGCCTAGGGAGCGCGGGGGAAGGTGGAGAGAGCGTAGAGGTGGAGCGGATGAATCCCCACCCATCTGGACGCAGAGGCCCCGCCCCTATCTATTTCCATAGGCTGATATGCCTGTCCATCAAGACTTGGAGCAGGTCGGAGTGGATGAGACAGCCAGGAGGGCGGGATCATCCCTCTAGGCTCCGCCTCCGAGCCGGCGCCCGCGAGGAATGGGCGGGCGGCTGAAAGGGCGGGGCGGGAAGGCGGCGAGGAGCCGACCGGGTGCGGTGAGGCGCGCAGATCACCGCGGTTCCTGGGCAGGGCACGGAAGCAGAGTCAGGCTGACCTGCTGCAGCTCCCGCCTCGCGCGCTCGCCCCACCCCGCCGTCGCCCGAGCGCTCGAGAAAGCCTTTTCGGGAGAAGCAGCGCCTGTTCCCCGGGCTGATCCAGGTTCAGGTGAGCGAGCCCCACCAATCGGTCCCGCCCCCGGCTGGCGGGTGCGGACGGCGGTGACGGGACGCAGGCGTCTGGCCGGGAAGATGTGGGCGGCTAAGGGTCCGTGGTTATAGCGTAGCTGAAAGGATCGGAGATGTCCTAACATAAACCACAACGAAGACCCCCGTCGCCGTTTCGTTTGTTTAGTTTTTAAGAAGAGGGAGAAGAAAGAAGAAGCTAGGATGGCGGCGAAGCGCCTGCGATAGGTTGTATTAAGAGAGTTGGGAAGCATACACTGTGTGGGCACATTGAGGTAGAGCGGAGATAGATACTTAATGGAATGCTGAGAGACTTTGACAAACATCCGAGTGACCGACAACGTGAAGTTGGAAGGGAATAATTGACGAGTAGACGCAAAGCAGATGATTAAGTCAGGAAGTTGTTGCATAAAACTTAGCATAGGTTAACGTGAAAAGGTAGA
>NW_005871766.1:0-24416 GCF_000147115.1 Myotis lucifugus | reverse complement strand
CGGCGGGCGCCTGCAAGAAGGAGGGGCCGCGGGCGCCGGGCTGCCAGGCAGGAAAGAGTTCCCAGTCCCCCCGCAGACTCTCACCCTTTGACTTCTCTCCGGGAGAAGAAGGCCCGGGACCGCCCGCAGCCATCTGTGCCTCCCGGGCATGCACCTGATTCCACCGCACCTGGGGCCGCCCCACCCGGGCGTGGCCGAGCGGGGTGGGGGGAAGTGGGATCCTGTGCTTTTAGGACTGGGCCTGGGCGATTGCATCGTTCCTGTTTGGGCCAGATCTGGGGTTTTCTACATCCCGCAGCCCCTACTTCCCGTCAGAGGTCCTCACCCCATCCTGCCCTGGGGCCACGCCCAGAGCAGGGCTGCACCCGTCTTCCATCCCTAGAAACCGAGGACCCTCACCGGCTGCCTTGGTGGCGGCGGCGGTGGCAGGGTGAGTGCCGGGGCTGCTGTCCGCGGCCCCACCCAGCTCCCACCCAGCAGCCAGGTGTCGGGAGAAAGGTTCCTGGGAAGCTCCAGCTCCAGGTCCTGGAGACACGCGGCTTCCTCTGCTGGGCAATTGAGAGGCCCAGTCGCTTCTCGGTTCGCTGCACTCGGTTCTGGGTTTGACAAGATTTCAGAGTAACTGTTGAGTAACTGGAAGGGGAAGAGAGCCTTCGCCTTCCTGCAACACTGTGGCCATTTCCACTGTTTGAGGCCCTCCTGGTAACTCACCTAGTTATTCTTTTTTTTTTTTGTAGGAAGAGAGGCTGCTTTAAGGCTCATTTAGACAATCACTCGATTAATATTAGTTAGTTTATATACAAGGCTGCTGGGAGTGAGGGGAGGGTACATAGATGTGTAATTGAGCAAATATTTAACTGGCTTCTCTGTGCCAGGGACTCTGCCAGGTGGTAAGGGGGGGTGTGAGGTTGAGTAAGACCTGGCCCCTGTCCTCAGGCAATTAGGGGAGAGCAGAGACAAATTTGTAGATGACTCTAATGTGAGGCGAAGATGACAGAGACCCCAGAAAGGTCCTGTGAGTCATGGGGATTCGGAGAAAGGAGCCAGCCCATCCTGGGAGACCCATAGGCCTCTGCCGTTGAGGAGTTCACAGCCCTCGAGGGGAAATAGTGGCCCAGTGACTGAAATACAAAGGCGGCCTCTGATGAGTGTCCCAAGCATGCCATAGACAAAGGACTCGAGGAATTCCAAAAGGGGCCACTTCTGTCTGAGGCCAGGAGGGAAGCGGCCTCGAGGAAGGAGCCCAGTGCCGGTTTGCAAACAGGGCAAGCACTGGGTGTTGGAAAGCGAGGACTCATTTAGTGGGTAATTGAGGGGTAATTAAAAGCGTCAAGAGATTGCTCAGTGTAATTTGAGAGCCGCTGTGCCCCCCAGATGGCTGTGGGGTGACACCAAAGAGCTCTACTCTTCACACTCAGCAAGTCCTGGCAGTGCCTGTGGGCAGATCCAGGTGCTGGCAGACCCAGGTGCCCAGATTGGCAGGCTCTGCTTGGGGAAGGGCCGCCCGAGAGGTGCATTCTGTGGCTGCTTGTCTGAGGGGCACAGGAGGGGAGAGGAAAGAGAGGGTCAGAGCCCTGGCATTCTGTCTTTTTATTTTTAAACTTTTTAACCCCGGGGGTTGGAGATGGGACAACTTCTCTCTTGCAGGATGAAGGATGCATGTTAATCACAGCCTGCCTTTTGCCTGTTCTTGATCCAGAAAAAACAAAACAAGGATCTGTTAGCTTTTTAAACGGAAAAAAGCACAGGAAAAATGCAGCATTGTTGTGTAGCCTGGTAGGGTATTGCTAGAGACCAGGCTAGCTGTGCTTTCTTCACTTCCTCTTGTAGCTAATCCTTCAGTAAAGTACTTAAGACAGCCCTTACCAGCTTGACATCTTTATTTCAAAAGGAGAGGAGGGGTTGGCTGTTGTTTTCCTCAGAGGCGGGCCTTGCGCTTCTCTTGGGGGAGAAAGAGAAACCCAAAGCAAAGAAAAAAAAATCCAAGCCTTAACAGCTTCCTCCCAAGCATCATGTTCCAGAAATATTTAGAATAACAAAATCTGTGTGTCCTCTTAATTAAACAAACGTCCTAATTTGCTGAGCATTAAAGAGCATCCCTGCCGCAGGGGCAGGAAGTGCATTTCTCTTTGTGCAGCCCCAGAGAGTCACTGCCTCGGCCTTAACCCTTGGTGCACTGAGCCTCTGGGCTCAGGTCCTCCAGTGACTGAGTGGAGCCCTGGCTGCCCCTGGGAAGTGGTGCTCCTGTGACTTACAGAATCCCATTCTTAGAGCTGAGGATTGTGGGGTTGTGAGCTTCAGAACAAGGCTCCAGTCCTGACCCTGCCACTACTAGCTTTATGACCTTAGGCAAGTCACACAACCCATGTGGGAATCAGGACAGCTCCCCTGCAGGGTGAGATGTGAGAACTAAAAGGAATAAGGAACGGAAAGGGCCTATGTAAGGTATGTAGAGTGGCTATGTAAAATTTTAAGAAAATATGTAAACGTTCCGTCTTAATTCCCTGGGTTGTCAGGGGAGGAAAAAGAAGAGGAGGGGTAGATGGTTTTCCTGGCTCCTGGCTCAGTGCCCTTTCTACTTCTAAACAGGTGTGCTGGTGCCTGTGCGTGTGTGTGTGTGTGTGTGTGTGTGTGTGTGTGTGCGCGCGCAGCACTCGTGGCCTCTGGAGCCTAAGTGGTAACAGCACAAGTGGTCCTGGGGCCCATCCGCTGATGGCTGTGGATGTACTTGATGAGCTTGTGCTGAGCAGCCTCATTTCTGGGCCCTGGCCTGGGTAGAAGGTGCGCAAACTAACTGCAAGTTTTAGTTCTAAAACATGGTTTCCAGTGCTCTAGTCTAGGACATCGCCAAGGGGTAGCATGGAAAGAGCCTTGAGTGTCTGGAGACCTGACTTCTAGCTCTCGCTGAGGGAACATTTCATTTTGGTAGAAAATGCCATTATTGCCTACAAAGACATCACACGTGTTTATGAGCCCACTAATTATGCATGAGAGGGTGGGGAAAACTGACAAATTTAGGCATTTAAAAAATATTTTTTTTTTATTGATTTCAGAGAGGAAGGGAGAGGGAGAGAGATAGAAACATCAATGATAGAGAGAATCATCGATCGGCTGCCTCCTGCACGCCCCCTACTGGGAATCGAACCCACAACCCAGGCATGTGTCCTTGACGGGACTCAGGACCTTTTTGTCCCAAGGCTGACGCTCTATCCACTGAGCCAAACCAGCTAGGGCGAAATTCAGTCATTTTAATTTCTCCAATATGCCCCAGTTTCGTAGGTACTCTCCTGCCCCATTGATGGACATATGAGTTGTAACAACTCCCCTTTTTTAAAAAATCCTCACCCAGGGATATTTCTTTATTGATTTTCAGAGAGAATGGAAGGGAAGGGGAGAGAGAGAAACATTGATGTGAGAAAGACACATCGATTGGTTGCTTCCTGCATGTGCCCCGACCAGGACCTGAGCCTGCAACATGCCCTTGACGGGATTTGAACCCAGGACTCTTCAGTCAGCGGGCTGACTCTCTATCCACTTAGCCAAACTGGCTAGGCACAATTCTCCTTTTTGAAGGTAGTTTGATGGCAATATTTGTCAAAGCATAGTCCTTCTGTCTGAATTCTAGGAATGCGCCCCACAGATCCACTCAAATGTGCAAAAGGAAATGTTGAGGATATTGTTTGCAGCATTGTCATAGACAAAGACAGGAAACAAGCTCACTGTCCATCAGAAAGGTCAAATAAATCATGGCACAGCTGTACAGTGGCAGTCCTCACAGCCCTTTAAAAAACGAGGTCGATCTATATGTACTGATAGGCCATGCTCTGCGGGATATGTTGTAAGTGGAAGAAACTAGATGTGAAGTAGTATAGATGGCGGTCCCTTTGTGTGAAACATGCTATGTCACCTCGGTTCTGTGCCTGAGAAGATATTGAGATGCTGGTAATAGTGGTTGCCTCTTGAAAGGGCCCGGGAAGTGAGACTGGGGGTGGGGGGTGGGGTGAGCATTATTTTTCATTAAATGCCTTTTTATATGTATTGCCCTTCAATCATAAAAAACTTAAAAATTTTCTTATTTTTATTACGTATAAAAATAAGAGGGTCTGCTGGCCAATCTTGTAGGTCTCAGTTTTAAAATGCATTGCTCTAGATTCCAAGTTTCCTATTGAGTGCCTACTGTGTGCAAGGAAGGAGGGAAGGTTTTAAAAATTGATTGACTTGCTCTTGTGGTTGGAACATTTTGGGTACTGTTTTCTTCTCCATGATGTCATATTATCACCAGAGTAACCCTTAACAAATGTCTACTCTGATCCACTCCCTCATATTCCGGAAAATGGTAGATGATTGCTTTTCTTTGCTGTAAATGTCTGGAAAATATTTCAGGATGACCTTTTGCCAGGTTTTCCACAGTTCCGCTGGCTCCAAATTACCTGGAGTCCTTTCCTGGACAGTCTACCTGACCAGAAGTCTATACCAGGCCTGTATTCTCTTGGGTCCTCTAACCTAAAGGTCATTTCAGTCACTAGTGTGCCCCTTCCCACTCCATCCCGTTATCCCTCAGACATCTGGCCTGTGGTTCTTAGGTATTAACAGTGGAAAAGCCCACATTCTTGAGAAAATGTGATCAGAAGAGTGTTTTGACTTGGAGGACCCCCATGCCCTTCTTCAGGAAGCCCATCTTCGTCTTGCATGGCGTGGGTACCGGAGAGGCTGCCAGCTCTGCTCGCTGCTGAGTTAGCTCTTTTCTGTGGCAAAGGCAGTGGAAGACCCCTTCCGGGTCTCTCCCAGGCCTGTGCCCTGCCAGGCAGCCTCCGGCCTCCGGGAGGAATGGCATGAGTCACCCATGAGTATACGGAATGAGCCTAGGTCTAAAATGGGCCTGCCACCACATGGGCTCGAAGGCTGGATGCTGGCCTGCCAAATCCCCTGGCCTGCCAAATCCCCCTGCCCCCACCTGCCCCTCGTGCTTTGATGGTACCAAATACTTGGGAAGCAGGAGGGGAGCTGCCCTCTGGGTCTGATGCATGTCTCTTTAAAAAGTAACTGAGGCTGGCTGCTCTGTTGGAATTTCTCAGGCCCCCATTCTGCTGACTAGTCTCTCAGGCCCGAGGTGATTCAGCACCCAGAATGGAACACAACATCCTGGCCCCTGGGCAGGTGGGCCCAGAAAAGGCTGTTGACGGCCTTGGGCTGAGGACAAGGCCTTCTTGGGAGCTTCCCCCCAGCCTGACCCTCCAAGTCTCACAGTGGCATGGTCTGTAGGTACCTTCTTCTTCAGCCGGTGGGTTACTGCATAGGAACCTTCCTGCTGAGGCTGGAGGGAGCCTTGCAAGGCCTTCTGGAACTTGCCACTGAAGGGTGTGGCTTCCTGCCTGGGCAGGTTGGGCTGGGCCGCTGGAGAAGTTGAAGGTGGAGCTGATCTTCCCCCACCAGCCAGTCTTTGCTTCCGTGCCTCTCAGGGGTCCTCGTCCTCAGGGCCCTACAGCATTACCCAGAGGAACAAGGGGCCTCTGGGGAGGTCCCCTCTCACTTCCATGGACATTTCTTTACAGTTTGGGAACATGTGTCTTAGGTTTCTTTTCCTTTCATTTTAACTCTAATGCTTAAAAGAAAAATCAACAGAACAATAACATCTCCCTATTGAATTTACTGAGAATTAGAGGATGCCCGAGCTGGAAGGGATATTAAGGACAGTGTAATTTTTCTCCTTTAATTCGAAAAGGAGTGGTTTGCCCAAGCTCATCTGTCTGCGAGTTGGTAAAAGAAAGCTTTGGCCCTCGTTTCACTCACCCCCAGTGCCTTTCTCTCAAAATTATGTGGCCTCGTTTAAAAGTGTTTTGAACTGTTATCATCCCTTTTATGCGCTGTTTAGCCAAGCAACACATACTTAGCTCCTTTAATCTTTCCTCAAGAGTCTATTCTTCCCCACCCTTAATCTTTTTCATTTTTGGGGGGGTGGGCACTGGGATTAAGAAATAGGGTGGGAGGTGTTTCTCGGGTTTCTCTGAACTTCTTCCAGTTGGACAGGCCATTTAGGCTGAAAGTTCCCACAGCTCAAAAATCAATATTTCACATGGGGTGGTGCCAGGCAGCAGGGTGGGCCCTTCTGAGAGACACTGGCTTTCCGGTGTTCCTCAGCCAGTCCTCATTTCTAGTCATTTCAAGTAATTTAATGTCTGGGGTGATCGATTTGTGTATTTTCAGCATGAGACCTACAGCAGAGGGACCAAAATAGGGGCTTTGGGGTCAGATGGAACTAGGGCTAGACCCCCACCTTTTCTCCTAACTGTTAACACTGGAGCCTCAGTTTCTTCACCATGGAGATTCCTGCCTTTTTGGGCTTGTTGTAATTAACATATAAATATGTGTTAAGTGAAGTGGTGTTTTTTTCTCTCCCCTTCTTCCTCCTTTTTCTTACGTTATCACCAACATCATCAGATGGTAGAAAATACATGTTCAGGTTTTAAAGATTTTCAATTTGTCTCACAAGCCTGTCCCTTGAGAACAAGGTGTGTTGACCGAGGAACCCGCCAGAAGATTTCCTGGGCTGGACGCTGAGGTTTCAAGGCCTGCAACCTTTGCATTCTGACCACACAATACAATTCAACGTGTTACGTCTGCGCTGCTTATGAGCTGGCTGAAGCATGTTAAAAAAGCTTGCTACAAAGCACTACCTTTATTTAGAGTTGTCTGTGTTCAAAAGCCGCCGCGTTTCCTGTGTTTTGCCTTAAGTCACTGGGCTGGAGAAGGCAGCTTCCTGTCTGATAAACATAAAGTCAGGCATTTGGAACAGTTTGGGTGACTTCATCTAACTGGGCTGGAAGGGGAAGAGGATTTTAGAACCCACTGGACTGTGAAGACCTGGAGGCAGGAGGCGGGCTCTCTCCCTCTCTGGATCCCAGGTTCTTGCCCAGTGCCTGGCTCAGTCAGCCCCTGGTCCTCGTTGTAGGAGCGGAGTTTAAGTCTCACTGGTACCTTTGCCTGTAAGCCAGGGGACACGGAGGCCCAGGCAGCCAACGATTTAGAGTGCCCTTTAGTAGTGACCTCTCCATTTTACAGAATTTGGATGCAAGGTGCTTACTTGTCTGGAAACCTCTGGGGCGAGGAAGGTGGTAGCAGGGAGCCGTTTTAAAGGTTTGGTCTATTTTTTAATATGTAAGAGCCAACTATTGGGTATAAAAGTATTGACCTCAATTTGTTTTTGCCAAGTCAATAACTGAGGCTCCTTGGGCCCCTGCTGCATGGCCTGCACTGTGCCAGGCTTGGGGCTTCAGTGGGGCCGGAGGGCAGAGGGCACCATGTCCTCTAACCGTGGGTAGGGACACTGGGAGAGAGATTTGCCACATGAGACAGGTCGTACTACGCTGAGTGGCTGGGGATTTCTGAGCCTTTGAGCCAGCTTCCTGGAGGCTAGACTTGCCTGGAAGGTGGAGGGAGAAGGGGATGGTGGGCGGGGAAGGAAGAGGCTCTGGTGGAAGGGCACTGGCCTGGGAGTTAGGAGGTCCGGGTTGAAGTCCTGCCAGCTCTGCTAATATTAGTAATCATAATCATAATAGTTAAATATTATTGAGCACTGTGCTGGTGCTTTTACCTGAATTATCTCATTTCTTGCCTCATTCTCATGAGGTAGGAAAATATCCCCATTTTATAGATGAGGAGACTGAGCAGGGATTCAAACATGGGTGCTCTGACTCTAGACCCCGGTGTGACCTTGTAGATGCCCTTCACTCTGGGGCTTGACAGTGAGGGGATGGGCTGGTCCCTGGGCCCTCTTCTCTCACCAGTGACCGGGAATTAACGAAAGGAGCAGACTTTGGGCCGTGACAGAATGGGTCCTCCTGTTCTCTAGTGCAATTGGCTACTCTGAGAGAGGTTGCCAGTTCGATAGTGTTGCCTTGGCTACGGACTTCACCTTTAACCTCAACTGGTCATTTTTCAAATGTGTGTGGCTGGTCCTAAGGGAGGGCAGGTGAAAAGACTGCCGCCGGGCAGTGTGTATCCTGCTGGTGGCCGGGCCCTGGCGGTCTTCACCAGGGAGCCAGCCTGCCGGCGGGCCTGCCACCATCTTGGCCATTGGGCTCTTCTTGACCTCAGCCCACTTGCATCCAGCAGACTGGCATTCCTTCCTTTCTTCGTTTGTTCATCTGTCCACCATCGTTCAGTAAACGCTCTTCAGAGTTTATGTGCTAGGCACTGGGCTGGGGCTGGGAAGGAAGCAGTTTCCAGGAGCTGATGGTGTCCTGCCAGCTAGAGTGCGGGGGTGGGGTGGGGGGGTGGGGGGACGAGCGCAAGGGAGAGAGGCTCAGGAGGGTCTGAGGAGGCTTCCTGGAGGAGGCGGCATCTGAGCTGATTGCAAGCTAGAGACGTGGCATAGTACATCCAGGAAGAAGGGCTGGGACCTTGTTCAGTTGCTCAGACCCTGGCGGTGCTTTGTTCAGGGGTAATTCAGGTTGCCAAGGTCCTCTGAGTCACTGGGCTGGTAAAAGATTTCCTCTTCTTAGGAGCTCTAGGCCCAGCCCTTTGTCCCAGTCTTTACAGAGCTCAGAGGGCTCATTGAGGCCTCCTTTCCCCTGGCCATTTCCTGGGAAATGTGGGAGTGCAGGATTCCACTCCCAGGTCCTTAACTCCTGAGTGGCTGCTGGGAATTCTGCCTGTGTCCTGTGGGTGTGTGGTCAGCATGCCGTTTCCAGCTGGAGGACTTGGGGAGATTTATCATGGAGTGTTGAGAGAAACATAATTGTTCCCTCCTTAGAGTTTAAAAAAGGGGGTGTTGTGTATACCTCAAACAATAATAGCAAAGCTGGTGAGAAGATTTGCCCTCACCCCATCCACCGTTTGCATCTTTCTGGGCTTTCTGATCATATTGCCACACTTATTATTTTAATGGAGGAAAAGAAGCATTATTTACATTGCCAGAAAGTTTATTGGGTTTTATTGACTGTTTTGGATATTCATTCATTCAGCAAATAGGTCCTGAGCATTTGTTCTAGGGCAGAAACTGCTAGGTCATTGGTTCTCAACCTTCCTAATGCCACGACCCTTTAATACAGTTTCCTCATGATGTGGTGACCCCCAACCATAAAATTATTTTCATTGCTACTTCATAGCTGTAATTTTGCTACTGTTATGAATTGTAATGTAAATATCTGATATGCAGGATGTATTTTCATTGTTACAAATTGAACATAATTAAAGCATAGTGATTAATCACAAAAACAATATGTAATTATATATGTGTTTTCCGATGGTCTTAGGCGACCCCTGTGAAAGGGTCGTTTGACCCCCAAAGGGGTCGAGACCCACAGGTTGAGAACCGCTGTCTAGGTCAGTGATGGCGAACCTTTTGAGCTCGGCGTGTCAGCATTTTGAAAAACCCTAACTTAACTCTGGTGCCGTGTCACATATAGAAATTTTTTGATATTTGCAACCATAGTAAAGCAAAGATTTATATTTTTGATATTTATTTTATATATTTAAATGCCATTTAACAAAGAAAAATCAACCAAAAATTGAGTTCGCGTGTCACCTCTGACACGCGTGTCATAGGATCGCCATCACTGCTGTAGGTGGTTAGGAGGTAGATGAATGAGACATTACAGGCCCTGCCCCCAGGGCTTTATGGTCTCTAGGCCCAGGGAAAAACCATTCACTCTGGTGTTGTGGGTTGTGATAAAGGTGAGCCCAGGAGAAAGTGGCAGCTCAGATGCCCAATTTGAGTTGCCGGAAAACAGGTAAAACCACTTTGTCATTTGTGGTGAGAAAGCTTAGGAACATTGACCTGGGAGATCTTTCTGGGCTCATTGGAGGAAGATCTTCAGCCAGCTGCCCCTTCCTGAGTGGTTCATGTACTGCCCTGGGCCAAAAAAGACAGCTGGGAGGAAGTGAGGGGGCATAGACTCCCAGGGCTCATGTCGACAGGGAGCGGACCCCTCAGTGACCATGGGCAAGAGGCACCTGAGGGTGGGGCCGCAGGGGGTGAGGTGGAGTGGGGTGGTCTCCAAAATGTCTAAAAGCTACTGGCAGGCCACTTAGGCTGAGCTGTGGCTCGTACCCGCTGGATTGTAGCAACAAGTTGCAACAGTTTAGTTTTGTTGCAAAGAGGAAGTTTCAGAATCCTAGTGGCTGCTTTTGAACAGATAGATGTTAACAATAGTAAGGGAGTTACTCAGGGGTGAGCTGGGCAGCGCATGAGGGAGAAGATGGGTGGTCAGGGTCTAGAAACTGGAATGCAATGTCTTTGCTCTGGAATTTTCTTTCCTTCCAGATATATGGCTTCCTTGCCGGCATCTGTCCCTTTTCCAGCCCCCACTGTCCCTGTTTCTCCAGCCCCAGCTCCTAGCTCCAGGGAGCCTGACCAGAGCTCCACTGTGTTCCTGGAGAGCAGGAGCGAAGTCACTTGTTCTGAAAGGAGCCACAGGCTTATTGTCACCCACCCACCCACCCACCTAGGGAATGAGGGGGCCGGGGGTGGCCCCAGACATGGTCCCTGGGACACTTGCACAGCCTTGTTTGTGTTTCAGGCTTTGTCAACCTCTGAGTTCCCTTTTCAGCCTGCAGTGGGGATTTGGCTCAGTACCAGGCCGCTCGGGTTTGAGGTTTGACTGGGAGAGCTGTGTTCCTCAGTGCCCCCTTCAGCACACACTCATAAAACCCAAAACAAACCCTACACCTTAACCCAACTTTATTTTTACATATTGACTTAGAATTAGTAATAAGACGAAACCTAAGCTAGGGGTTTCGGCACTTGGTAGATGTTCCCTGGAGCCAGAGGCGAGGTCCTTTGTGTATCTTCTTTCTTTATTTCCTGTCACCTTGTTTACACTATTACTTGGTGCTGATTATAGGCTAGAGATTATCTTTGAGTTTATACTGTTTTTAATTATTGACCAGCTATAATATTGGAGGAGGAGAGGTGGGTGCAAGAAACAGAGAATTAGATAAAGCAGAAGGAGACTGCGGGGTGTGGGAAGGGAGTGGGTGACTTTAGAAGCAGCAGCTGGGTTTGAATCCCATTTTCACTCGGTTTAGTAGTTGATTAAATATGCCTCAAATGCTGGGGATAGACGACTGAATAAAACCACCAAAGTCTCTGTAGTTCACATTCTGTCAGCCAGACAAGCCCATGGCAGGTCAGGCTGGTGGCAGGTGCTGACAGAACAGGTGAGGGCATAGTACAAAGTACCACAGACGGGATGACGTAAATAACAGACATTTATTCTCACCGTCTGGAGGCTAGACGTCCATGCCCATGGCGCTGGCAGGGTTGGTTTCCTCTGAAGCCTCCCTCCTTGGCTTGCAGATGGCTGCGCCCTTGCTGCCTCTTCACATGGTCTTCTCTTTGTGCACGAGCATCCGAGCTGTCCCCCAAGTGTCCAGATTTCCTCTTCTTATAAAGACAGTAGGCGGATTGGATTAGGGCCCACCCTGATGGTTCATTTTAACTTAATCACCTCTTAAAAAACCCTGTCTCCAAATACAATCACATTCTGAGATCCTGGGGGTTAAGGCATCAACATAAGACTTTTTTTGAGGGGGGGAGGGACACAATTTACCCTACAACAGGGGAGAAGAGAGTGAGGGGGTGTCAGTGAAGGCCTCTCTAATTCCAGAACATTTTTTCGGTCCCTGAGGTGTGAGGGATGAGCCCTCCAGGACTTGTCTACTTTACCCATTTATTTAACTGCTTTGAGTCCCAGTTTTCTCATCTGTAAAATATGGTTAATAAAACCCAATAAATGTCAGTTTCCTTCTGCCCCCCACCCGCACCTTTTCCTTCTGCCCCTTTCCTCCTCTCTGCTCCCCAATTCCACTTCTGATCAGGGTGCTTTAGTAACTGGGCCCGCAGGAAGGACCAGGACTGCCCCCCACCCCCTGGCTGTTCCCAGCCCCCGGGGGGCTCTGCCTTTCTCACTGGGGTGATGGCATCCCCACACAGTTCTTTGGACCACGTGTTCTTGGAGGTGGCTCTCCCCTCTGAGGAGCCGCAAACACTGTTTTTACACGAGCAAGGAGTGACACTTGGAGAAAACTGGTGCAGGACTATAAACATAAAATACCAGTTGCAGGCCAAAGTGTGGGATGGCTGCCAGGGAAAGAGCTTCCCTTGCTTTGTCAACGCTCCCAGAACAGGCGACAAGGTCTTACACCTCCCTGCGCCACTCTCGCTTCTCTCATTAGAGGTGTTGCCCCTCGGACCGTTGTGCATGCCTGGCCCGAGGTGGGTACTTACTGTATGCTTGAGAAATGGGTGAATATATTCATATCTGAGTGCGGGTCCAACAGACCCTGGTTCAACATCAGCGCTGTCCCTTAGCCCGGTGTGACTTTGGGTACAAGGCTGTCTGTATTCCTTTGGGTCCTGAGGCTTAGCCACCGTGATGTGTATGTCTAGTACTTATGTACATAGGCAGGGGCTCTGGAGTCAGACCCTCTGACCTAATCCTGGTTCGCCCATTTGCCAGCTCTGATGTTGGTTAAGCCAGGCATCCTTTCCGTGCCTGTTTTCTTTGTCTGTGGAATGAGGAAAATGAGAAATAAAGTTTAGCTTTATTGTTTATGTTTTATTTGTACATAACTTGTCCAGCATAGTGCCAGGCTATCTATAAATATATCCTTTTTTTTTTTTTAAAACCCATTAAATCTATTTCTATCACTATGAAGCTTGAAGTCAAACAAAAGTCTTTCAGTCCCATGAGAATGGCGGTATTAATGTTCCCATTTTATAGCTGGGAAAAATTGAGGCTCAGAGAACCTAAGTGCCTTGGCCCTAGGTAGCAAGTGAGAGATCTCAGATCCTCTCCCCGGTCCTCTGATTTTCAGGCCGGTTATTTCCCATACCTGTCTCTCATCCCACTTAACCCATCATATGGACAATGTCTGTGAAGTTGGGGGCTGCAGACTGCATGCTTTTGTACACAACATTGAAGCAGTGGTTGTTAGGACCCAGTGCCTCACTGGCTTATGGTATCAGGTGTAAAATACAGCCCCCCCTGTTCCATCCTACACAAGTCAATGTTTAGCAGGTGGGTGTGGGCGGCCTGGTGTGTGAAATCTGTCAGCCTGGTCCCTGCAGCTTTTCTCCCTCAGCTCCCTAGCCCACCAGCACGCTGTTCTCAGCCTGCCTCCCGCCCAGAGCCAGCCTGCCGCCCACCAACTGATTCCCGCATTTGCCAGTGTGAGGAGGAGGTGGCTGGGTCGCTTCAAGTGCTCATGAAAAATACCTCCTTATGGGATTAATTACTTGATGCTGAGCACGGTGGAATTCGCAGGGCTCCCTCCGCACTCTGACTTCTCACCTCCAGTCGTTTCTACTCCTTCCTCCAAACCTACCTGAGTTCTGCACACGTTCTGGCCAGCATGTTCAACCTCATGTCAGAGAGGAAAGAATGGACAGTGACCTCCGAGCTGAGGCTGAAGACCCGGCAGGCGGGTCCCCTCCCTGCCACTTCCTAGCCGCCTGCCTGGAGTCTCGCTATATCCTCAGAGTGAGGACACCGGGCCAGGGGCATTCCAGGTTGTAAAGCCCCTTGTGTGCAGACCTTCAGAGCACCACACACCCTGGGCAGGCGTATTAAAGAGAGGCTTTCTTTTCCTAAAAGTAAACAAGCCCTTGCTTTAATTATTCTTAGGTTGAAATAGTGGACTCCCCTCCCCCTTCCCCTCCCCCTTCTGGCTTTCAGACAAGAATCTGAAGAATGTGATACTCCTGGACCTGAGCAAAGAAAGATCAGGCTCTGGGGCAGGATTCAAAGCACTCCGGGCCTTACCAGGCATCCTTTGTAGTTCCTGGATCTGGGACATTCCATATTAGCTGTGGTCGGGAGTCACTGATGACTAGGAGCTCATTAAATTCCTGACTCCTCCAGGCCAGGTAGCTCAGTTGGTTAGAGCATTGTCCCGATGTGCCCAGGTTGCCGGTTTGATGCCTGGTCAAGGCACCTACAAGAATCAACCAATGAGTGCATAAATCACGGAACAACAAATCGGTGTCTCTCGCTCTCTAAAAATCATTTTTAAAAATGAAAAAAAAAAATTCCTGGCTCTTCAGTGGGATCCACAGGGGACAGCGGGGAGGGGTCAGGGAGATAAACACTCCCCACCCCAACACTCTTATCTTTTTTTTTTTTAAATCCTTACCCAAGGATATTTTTCCATTGATTTTCAGAGAGAGGGAAAAAGAAATATCGATGTGAGAGAAACACATAGTTGGTTGCCTCCTGCATGTGCCCTCACCAGGGCCCAAGGCTGGGGAGGAGCCTGCAACCGAGGTACATGCCCTTTGACCGGAATCGAACCCGAATCCTTCGGTCCGCAGGCCGACGCTCTATCCACTGAGCTAAACTGGCTAGGGCCAACACTGTTATCTTAGAGAAATCAGGTTAAAAGGAATTTTGCAGGGCAAACAACGGTTGCCGAGGGGCTTGGTATCAGCCAGGAGAACCGCTACTACTGCTTTGGTTTGGGTGACAGGAAAACTGGGGGTTCCTTCCCCTTCCTGATTGGTGGCTGATGGCTGTTTACCTGTCCTGGCTGGTCCTCCTTGCTGGATGCACTGTGTTTGCAGCTTCCTGCATGTGCTCCGAGGCTGTGGGCCAAGTGCACTGGCACCCAGACCCTGGAGCCTGATGAGACCTCCAGGGTACAGACTCCAACAGCCAGCAAGTCACTTAAACACTCTGGGTTCAACTCCTTCATCTGCAAAACAGGACAGTAATAGAACCTGCGTCACAGGGCTGCTGTGTGGGTTAGTGCGCTCTCGGGTGAAAAGCACTCAGAACTAAGTATTAGCGGTTGTCAGCATGGCCCTGCAATGTGGGCTTTGTGATCCCCATTTTCCAGATGAAGAAAGAGAGGTTCAGAACGTTTAAGTAACATTCCCTCAACCAGTGAGTGGAGACTGCAGCACTCACATCCACATCTGCCTGATCTCTCGCATCCTCTGAGGTGTGTGTATGTGTGGACATGTCCATGTGCACATGTCCATGTGCGTGCACATTCTGGGGGGTGGGGGAGGGTCCTGCCCAGGACAGGATGGTGTTGCCTGAATCCGGCAGCTCCCTAGGGCAGGGGCTGCTGCCGTCCCTTCTCTCACCTGCAGCTTCAGCCTTGGCCCCTTTGGAACCAGACTGGTTCTGGCAAAGGAGTGATTCTTGGTGGGTGGTCAAATAAGCAGCGGCCAGGTTCCTGGTGAAGGATGTATGAGGTCATCCCTGTGGCCAGGCTACCCACCTGCTCAAGGGCGGCGGGGTCGGCCGGCTTTTCAGACCAGGGTGCTACCACAGCCTGCTCTAGGGAACTGCAATTTAATTTTTTTATACAGTGTGAAATAAGTGGGTTTTATTTTCACTCAATGGCTTGCATTGGGGTCATTCTCCCCAGGGAGGCTGACGGCTCTGGAATGCTGCTTGTCCACCCTGGCTGCTCTGGAGAGTTGGCTGTGCCCTGGCTGCAGCCTGTATGCCCAGGCCTGGCACCAGGAGAAAAGGCCCAAGGAAGGAGAGATGGCTCGCCGTCCAGTTTTGGATTTTTCGTTCCCGCGGTCCAGGGTGATCCAGAGCTGCCCTGGGAAGGGACCTCCGCTTCCCACGCAGAGTCACTGCTGGTTGTCCGGACTGCAGCTCTGCTCTCAGACCTCTTTTGTGAGAGTCTGCTTAACCCTCTGGAGGAAGTGAAGGAAGAGGATCCTCTTGCCTTTGTTCATGTTGCCTTGGCGGAGAGGAGGCCACTCCAGTGCCCCTTTGCCTTTGAGCTCGTCAACAGGGGCCCCTAAAAGTCCTCAGGCTGAACTTGAGGGTCTCTGTGAGTCCCTAAGATGGTATGCCAAGGGGTCACAGCCCTCAGAGGGGTCCTTGGTGGCTGAAAACGTTAAGAATCACTGATCCAGAGACATGGGAACTTTGGGTTTCCTGTTTATAGAGCGAGCGTGTGTGTGTGTGTGTGTGTGTGTGTGTGTGTGTGTGTGTGTACAGATCAACATGCTATTATCGGCACGAGGGTTTGTTCATTAGGGGTAGCTTATGCTGCCCAGGCTGATAAAAATGTGGGAGCACCTTCCACAATCTCATCTCTGTACAGTGGCCTACTTCTCCCACCTGATCTTTTTTTGATTTTAAATATATTTTTATTGATTTCAGAGAGGAAGGGAGAGGGAGAGAGATAGAAACATCAATGATGAGAGAGAATCATTGATTGGCTGCCTCCTGTCTGCCCCCTACTGGGGATCGAGCCTGCAACCCGGGCATGTGCCCTTGACCAAAATTGAACCTGGGACCTTTCAGTCCTCAGGCTGATGCTCTATCCACTGAGCTAAACCAGCTAGGGCCCACCTGATTAAATTGAGTTTATTGGGGTGACATTGGCTAATAAAATGATAGGTTTCAGGTATACAGTTCTACAGCACATCTTCTGTATATTGTATTGTGTTTACCATCCCAAGTCAAGTCTCCTTCCATCAGCATTTTCCCCTCTTTACCCTCTTCTACCTCCCCCACCCCCTTTCCCTCTGGCAATCACATACTGTTGTCTATGTCCCTGAGTCTTTTTGTTCTTTGCTTAATCCCGTCACCTTTCTCACCCAGCCCCCACCATCTGATCTTTCTTGTATTAAACTTTAATATAGCACTTCTGGGTGTCTCTTCAGCGCGGGCCTGGGACTGGTGCTTTGAGTGGTGATGTTTTGACTGGAGATTTGACCTGTTGTTATTCTGGGCTCTTTCTTTCTGTCCTTGTGATCATCCACCTGCACTCCAGGTGCTCAAAGGATGTTTCCTCAGCCATATCTGGCAGGTGGCTTCACACATTCCTCCCACCCCCCAGCTTCTGAGTCTCTTTTTTAAGGGGGAGGGTGGGGAGCAGGGGAAGGGGGTGCGGTAAGGATACCTGCCATGGCTTCTTTGAGGTGGTCCTGATCAAATGGTGGGTGCAGTGGGAGAGGAACATGTTCCCCATCGAGCCTCACTTCGGCTTTGGACTTGAGCTTGTGCTTGGGCTAATTCCCTGTGTGATCTTGGGGGAGTCGCTGGATCAGTCTGAGCCTCATCTACCCAGCCTCATGGGTGGGTCGTGAAATTTAGTGGATGGCAACCAGCATTTTTAGAAATGGAATAAAATAGATTCAAATGACAAGTATCGGAGTGCATAGGATGTATTCGTAGATTTTATTTTGTTTGACATGCTTGTGTATAATTGTGATAAAAAGTTCTTACTTTTTATTTTTTTTCTGGAGGCTTGAGATAAAAAAGAAAATGTTGGTACCCCCAGGATGAGATGCTCTGGGGAGGGTTTCTTTTAGCCCCAATTTTGTGTTGGTCCCACCTACAGGTCTGAGCTGCTGGGTCTCCTCCCGCCACTCCGGCTGGGCCTGTAAATGGAGCCCCTTGCAAATCACAGTCTTTAAAGTTCTTTACAAAATTCTGGGAAATGAGCTGCATTCCTGGGGTGGAATAAATCATGTTGAGTTAGGCTAGGCAGGATGTGACTGCAAACCCCTGAAGTGGGCTGTGTGAGGGCAGCGCCTGTGACTGACTCATTATGAGCTCAGTGGCGACACAGACTTCTTGAGAGAAGAGGCAAAGATTGTGGGGGAGGGTAGCTGGCTGCCCAGGGCGCCACCAAGTACCACTCCTCCGTTAGCTCATTCTGATCTTCACAATAGTCCTGTGAGTGGAGCAGTGCTCTGACCACATTGCAGAGACTGGGCTGGCACTCTGTACTGTGCAACTCACAGCTGTCCTGGGGGATGGCTGCTAGCACCTCCATTTTACAAATGGCGAAACCAAGGCCCGGGGCCACATCAGCCCGGCAAAGTTTGTTCTTTTGGTTCAGCGATGGGTCTGGAATTCCACAGCCAGCCAGGCTGCCTCCTGAGTCTGGTGCTTTCTAAGATGCCGTCTGTAAAGGTCATGAATAAGCTTATCACCATGTGGAAGGCCTCTCTCCTCTCAGTGATGAAGCTCATTAGTGGAGTGACTTGAATGACCCGCTCCATCAATTCAGGAAGATTGTTCTTGACCCTTGGCCAGTCGCATGTCTCTCAGAAGCAAAATAAAGATCAGTGGACATCAGATTTAGCTGGAAGGAGGGAGGGTGAGAAGAATAGGACAGTGATGCGGTCCTGGAGCCTTTGCTGCTCTGCCTGCTAAGGGGGGAATGAACCACACGGGAGTCACTTATGTTTGGAAAATAAGGTGTGGGATTCTTGGGCTTAGCATTAGGCACTTTAAGAATGGGTGGCAGAGAGTCTGGGGAGTTAGGACTTTTTGGGGAGACTCCATTACTTCAGTACCTGCATGTTGGGCAGTGAGGACCCAGCGGTGACTGGGGCACATTGTGGCCTTAGAGCTCTCAGCCCAGCCAGACTAGGGTTAGGATGGCTATTGGTGCAAGTGGCTACCCCAGCGGTTCTCAACCTGTGGGTCACGACCCCTTTGGGGGTCGAACGACCCTTTCACAAGGATTGCCTACGACCGTCGGAAAACACATATATAATTACATATTGTTTTTGTGATTAATCACTATACTTAATTTGTAACAATGAAAATACATCCTGCATATCAGATATTTACATTACAATTCATAACAGTAGCAAAATTACAGCTATGAAGTAGCAACAAAAATAGTTTTATGGTTGGGGGTCACCACAACATGAGGAACTGTATTAAAGGGTCACGGCATTAGGAAGGTTGAGAACCACTGGGCTACACTGTTCTGTTATTTTAGTATTACTTATACATCACTTAGAAGAGCACGCTGCTGAAGGCCTGGTGGGTTCTGGGCTGAGGAGTTTTCAGAAGTTGTCTTTCGTTCCTGATGTTGCCTCGGGTTTCTCAGCCTCCAGATGTGGATGCAGGAAGCCAGCGCTTTCCCATAGTTACATCTTCACAGTGAGGTTACTTTTTTGCGTTGGGTTTCAGCAAGCCGCTCCCTTGCTTGAGGAAAGGAAAACCGTGCTCTCAGCAGGACCAGAGGGAAGGAATTACTTTGCTGCAGAACCTGAATGGTTCACATTGCCCCGTGCGCAGGAGGGAAGCTCCAGCAAGCTCGGGAGATGCTATCTGCCGGACAGCAGGCTCGGTGTGTTCGGTGAACATTCCTACGGGGCAGGCAGCCAACCAGTTGTCAGCCTTGTCAAACTGGGGGCCAGTCTGAGGGCAGAATCTGCGCTCTTCAGGAGGGGATATTGTCCCTGAAATTACTTGCTTCTCTTTGCAGTTTCTCCTGGACTGCTGAGTGCAAGGTCATTCATTACCAGGTAGGTGAGGCATGGGTATGACCTCACTATCCAAATATGGACTGCTTTACAAGTAAGGTCAAGGGCCCAGTGCAGATGACTTTCCTGCAGATCCACAGATCCAGCTGGTGGCCCGGCCTCTTCCCATTTATTGAGAGCTGCTTAACCTGTCGCCACGGTCTGTCATTCTGTAGGCGGCTGCCTTCAAGCTCTAATTGCTTTGTGCCCTGATTGATTAGTCAAGAGATTCATTTATTAAGGAATAGTTTCTGTGCCCAAAGCCATGTGTGTGAGGCCCTGAGGACGGGGGTGGTATCTTAGTGGAGGAAACTCCGCTGGACACTTTGGTCTGCGTGACACCTGATGCGTGAGATCCATGGCGGGAGAGTTCCTGACCCTGAGCCAGGCTGTTTGGAGTAGCAGCTCAGACGGTGAAATCTGTGCCGCGTTTGCCCCTCTTGTGGCGTTGAACCACTTTTCCCCTAGCCGCCTCATAGAACTCTTTCCTCCTCTCTAGATAAAAAAGCCCCTCCTGGCTAATCCATGGTACTTTCCAACGGCTGGCCTTGCCCCCTTAAATTGAGGTCAGGGAGGGTGATCTTTTAAAAATACAAATCCAATGATGTCACCCTCCCTACCTCCCACCTCCTGAGGTGGCCTCTCCTTATCCCTAGAATAAAATCTGCATTCCTCCACATGGCTGATAAGATCCTGGGTAAGCTGCAGTGTTTATCCCCTCCAGCCTCATCTTCAGCTACCCACCCCCCCCATTCCTTACACATACAGGGGGAGGGGAATCTATGCACAAAATTTTGGTGCCATTTTTGATGCTCTGGGTTCGCTGGGTGCAGGGCAAAGTCAGAATGACTGCAGGCCTCGCCTTCTTCAGTCAGGCACATACCAGCATTTCTCATGTTCCCTGGGACTCTCAGGAGTTCTGGGAAGTCTCTCCATGGGTCTCTCTCTGAGGAGGGAAGGGCAGAGGGGGTGGGTTGGGGGTTCTGGTGCTAAATTCCTCTCTGCCCCTGTCTCTGGTCTGGTTTTCTTATCTGCTAAGCATCAGCACAGGCTGGGGTTGGAATACTGCTAAGGGAAACAAGTCCCAGCTTCTTCTGTAAGCAAACAACATTCCTGAGGTTGGGAGGGAGGGGGCCCTCTGCAGCCCTCCCAGTCCTCAGCAGCCCCTGGTCCTCCCCCCTTCATAGCTTGGGGAGGATGAGCACCTTAAGGTGGGGAGCTGCTGTAAGGTTGGACCTGGGGGCAGAGTGGCTGACCCCTCCCTGTAGATAACTGTTTTAATAGCCCTGCTGCTTATACAGGAGGCTTCTGTACATCTCTGTCTTTGTTGGAGCCTGATAGCAGCATCTGAGTGCTGTGCAGGGCCCGCACAGCTGGGCAGTACCAAACCACACTCAAATCCAGCTCTTCTGCTGCTGGCCTCACGCACATCCCACCAGACCTGTGTTCCTCAGGTCAGCATCGAGAAAGTGTCCTGCAGAATGTTCCTGGGCCCTATGCCTGACGCCTGACGGACAGAGGGAAGCGGGCTTCCTTGCTGCAGGCTTCTCAGAACTGCTGTGTGCATGTGACTGCGGGAGGCTGTGGGTGGCAGCGGGCTCAACCTTCCTGGGCCATGAAACCCTCTTTCCTCAAGCAAAATCACTGTGTTTGGGAGTCACCGCACTGTGCCACGTTGTTCTCTGGACTGATGTCACCTGGAGTCACCAAACTTGTAGAAACTTTTCATAGGCCCCAGGTGTCCTTCTAGGAAGGATTAAGACTAATTAGGTCAGGAGGACGAGAGACAGGAGTTGGGAGGGGACTTCATATTATTAAGTGTTGGATTCTTCGCTGGGAACTTGAGTTACAATCCCTGTGATGATAGGTAGGCATTTTTTCTTATTCTAGAGCGAGGAGATTCTCCTGGTATTAATGAACAGCTTTGAGATCATAGGAATTGTGAGCAGGAGATTCAGACGCAGTACGTCTGACTCCAAACTCAACCCCATTGCATTCTCTTATTGTGCATTATAAATACCTGTCTTGGGATTTGAAGAATCGGCGCTCCACATGGCAGTGGTTTTTCTAAGTTCTGTCACTCTCTTTTGAGTTGGCACCAAAGATTGACACCTGTAGCACTTGCTCAGTATTTCTCCAGAAGTGGCAGGAGGGCAGCCTGAGGCCTTCCCATGGGTCCCAGTGAGGGCAGACGCCTGCCCACTAGCTTATGCCAGGTGAGGTCCTATGTGGGTGTGTCTGGTGGTAGATGGTAGGCGCCTCCACATTGGTCAATCAGGGGACAGTAGAAATTTCCAGAAAACTGAGATGGTTTATTCAACCTTATGAAAAGTTTCTTGGGGACCGAGAAATAATTTTTACTCCTGCATCTCTTTGTGGATTGAAAGCTCTAATCCTTTTCCCCCCCTTTTTTGTTTTGAGGATATAAGAAAATTAGTCCATTAAAAAAAAGTAGTCCATAAATGGCTTGGGTTTTGTAACAGTAGGTGGCTGTGACCTGTGTGTGCTTTCACCTTGGGTCAGCTCTCCAACTCTCTGGCCCTCTGTACAGCTCAAGGGGATTTTCCAGCTTCTAACAAACCTTCCCCACCACTCCTTCCTCGTTTTTGCCTGGTTCCTTATGCATTCATTCAGGAAACTTTAACCGAGCCCTGCTCTGGGTCAGGCATTGTGCTAGACATTTGAAATAAAAATGAACGAGACCGCTCCTGTCCTCAGATAAAACTGCAAATAGTGAGTGTGGGGCGCAGAGCGGGAGGGACACAAAGAGGAGAGAAGTGTTTTTGCAGCAAACAGGGGAGGGCCTTCGAGAGGAGAGAGCATTTGGACTGAGGCTTGAGAAAGGGTTCCTGGTGCAGAGGACATACCAGCTTTTTCCAAGGCCTGCAGGCATGCGCAGAGAAGGATGTGAGCAGGAATGGATTAAGCGGCAGAGAAGGGCAGAGGAAGAGGCAGGGCTGGAGCATTGGAGGAGATATATGGGCAGAGTCACCAAGGGCCTTCTCACCATGCAAGGATGGTTAGATTTTGTCCTGGAGATGTAAAGCCATTCAACTGTTTTGAGCTGGTGGTGATATCAGTAAAATAGGAAGTAGCATGAATAGAAATGGAGCTGCCAAGTCATCCTGTAGGCATCGAGGGGGGTGGATTTGAAGGGCGGGCAGGGAAGCCTCAGGGGAAGGGCAATAAGGAGGCAGCTGTGCAGCTTAGAAAGGAGGGGCTGTGGGCCTGGACTGGAGCTGGGCACCAGCGGTGGGGTTGGCAGAGCACTTCTCATCCTCCAGGGAGATGTTACAGTGACTGTCTTGGGTGACCAGGTGACCAGTCTTTCTTAGAGATGGAGACCCAGAAGACAGTGCAGGTTGGGGCAGAGGCGGGTAGGGGGGAGTTCAGGTATGATGGTGTTTGTGGGTCCTCCAGGATGGAGACACCCGTCTGGTCGGTGCTCAAGATCTGGGAGGAAATTCTGGGTGGGAAACACTCATCTAGATATCATCCTGGAATTAACACTGTTTTGCCAAAACCATTAAAAAATAGCCTTTGATGGCATTCCCAGGATGGTGGGATGAGCTGATACAGCATGGGAGCAACTCCTCCCCCTCCTGCAGTGTGGCTGCTGCCTGTCTGTCTTCCATTAGTCGCCTGGACCTCTTGATGCTGGTGAACTCTGCTTATGAGTCACTGTCTGAACTACTGTGTCAGAGGTTCTGGAGACTCAGGCCCTGTCTGGGGAGGCACATGTGCCTCCTTTGCCTGATTCTTTTTTAAAAAATCGGGCATTTAGGAGTCTTTACTTTATAGTCTAGTAGTGGGTTCTGGGCAGATCCCTTAAAATTCAGTGTATTACAAGGGACAGTCACTCCTTGGTGATGGTGTCGTCCAGGATGGTCATTGTTTGGGCACCGGGAATTATTTTACTCTGAGGACTTCTCTGTTTTAAAGAGATTGGGCTTGTGCTGCAGTTCACTGTTGGGAGAGTCTTTACAAAGCTGAGGTCTGGCTTCTGTTCAACATTTGCTCATGCTAAACCTTTACATTAGTGGTTCTCAACTGGGGGTGATCTTGCCGCCCCTCTTCCCGAATCACCATTTTTTGGCAATGTCTGGAGACACTTTTGGTTGGTATATCCGGGGATGGGGTGCTATGTTGATTAGTGAGTACAGGCCAGAGGTACTGCTAACTACCCTACACTGCACAGGGCAGTCCTTCACAACAAAGACTTACTTGGCCTGAAATGGTCAGTGTTGAGGTTGAGAAACCCTGCCTTACCTGATCACGTCCTTTTATGGTTCGTGAAAAACAGCACCTTCTTCCCCCTTGGCCTGGGATCCTTTTCTACCATCCCCCACCCACATCAATGTTCCACCCATCTTCCAGGATCCAGCTTCAATGTCATCTCCATGAACTCTCCCTCGAGCTTCCACTTTTTCCATTCAATTACCCCTTTCTCTCTGTTTCCACAGCAAGCTGCTCGCTCCTGTCTTCCTGCAGAGTCCTGTGGTGTAGAGCTGGTTGTTTACACGGTCTCCCCTCTGCAGTGACTGTTACACAAAGACAAGTGTCCTGTCTCATTGTCACCTATGTTCAGTGTTGAACTAACAGCCTTGTGAGGTAGAGAGGGTGACACGAAATGTTATCTGCATTTACAGTGTGCCAGAGAGGTGGCACGTGCCCAAGGTCACAAGCAGGTACTTCTTAATCCAGATGGCATCTATCTATTGGGCGCCCACCATGCTTGTTGGGTGCAGCAGTTAACAGGACAGAAAACCCAGGAGCTTGCTCTGTCCACTCTAAATAAAGCCCCAGATTGGCACTTCAGCGATATGTGTCATCCAGTACACGATAAACTCCTTGGGTGTCCTTTATACCTTTGTTACAATATTTTTGCACATAGATCCTCAGTATGATTTGGTTGACTGAGTAAATCTAATGGGTTTGAAATTTTCTTATTATTTCAGTAGCTGCTTTCATAGAACCTTCCTTAATAGTTTATTTAACTCAAAAGCAATGGCTGGCTTGGCCCTTGTGGTTAAGCATGGACCTATGGACCAGGAGGTCATGGTTTGATTTCCGGTCAAGGCACATGCCGGAGTTTCTTTCGGACTCGATCCCCAGTAGGGGGCGTGCAGGAAGCAGCTGATCAATGATTCTCATCATTGATGTTTCCTCT